>NC_056728.1:479165699-479213199 GCF_019279795.1 Protopterus annectens
AAACATACCCATTGATTTGTGTGTTTAGATTATTGTTGCAGATATGGTGGGGGGGAGGAGATGTCAATTAACAACTTGTATATCATTGCAGTACTCACAACTTTAATGATCATTGCTCTAATCATTACTCTACAAGTATTATTACAATACCCTATGGCCTTGGTTTGGCCAGTAGTATGTTTGTACACAGTGTATAATTCAACCGTCTTATAGCTACTTACTACTTCTTTTACCTGGAAGACCTGTGAGGGGAATGTTTGTTAACACTACCTGACTGTTTCTATACATATTCCTAAAAATCCTAGTTAAAATTATGCTTATAGCTTACTAGCCCTCCCGGGATTCGAACCATGACTGTGTCTGCTAAAAATACAACAGTGTGTGTTTCATCAGAGTAAATTATTAAGAAACTGCTTGTTTTTTCCTTCAGTGTTTTCTGTGTAAGTTTCCTTTGTTTATACAATCTGACCTTGTAATTACAGCATTCTTATACAGGCATTCCTAGACATATTTTTTATGTAGCACAGTGTTGGAAACAGTGGTTAACACACCATTACTATTCATATACCAGATCTTGGTGAATGCAACATGTCAGGCCATACAATACCAGAGTAAACACAACCAGTCCAGGATTTAGACCTTTATTGCCAGGCAGTTACAGTTCTCTTACCTGGAAGACCTGTGGGGGGGGAATGTTTGTTAACACCACCTGACTGTTTCTACACATATTCCCAAAATCCTAGTTAAAATTATGCATACAGCTTACTACCACTCCCGGAATTCAAACCATGGCAGTGTCTGCTAAAAAATACAACAATTTGTATATCATCAGGTTGAACTATTGAGAAACTGCTGTGTCTTCCTTCAGTGTTTTCTGTCTAAGTCTCTCTTGGTTGTACAATCTGACCTTGTAATTACAACATTCTTATACAGACATTCTAGACATATTTTTATGTAGCACAGTGTTGGAAACAGTGGTTAACACAACATTACTATTCAAATATCAGATCTTGGTGAATGCAATATTTCATGCCACACAATACCAGAGTAAACACAACCATTCCAGGATTTAGAACTTTATTGCCAGGCAGTTACACTTTTATTTAAATATGACCTATATGGGACTATTACCGTCATGTTGTCTGGTTTATTCAGTACTAACCATACACATTTGTTATACTGCCAGGTGACATTTTACTCTTTTATATTTATTTGGTATGACTTCTACAAGCAGGATTGTTACTCACCAGCCTTGCAACACAGCCTTTGCAACCTACTGGCTTCCTGGTTCACAGCCCACTCAGCAGGAGCTGTAATGAAAATAGAGAAATATTTATGCATACCTACCCATCACATACACAGGCTGGGCTTTGGTAAACAGTTATTGCTATGAATACTTACAGTACACACTGCTGGGACATCTCCCCTCTCTCTTGCTTCTTGGATCCACTGCTCCAAGAGCTCCCTCTTGCTTCGTTTCAAGTTGGCAGAGTGGTGCCGGACCTACTCACCAGTCTGAGGAATACCAGTGGCACTGGTGAGATCATGGGTGAGACTTTCCCAGGCTTCCGCTTTATATTCGGAGCCCTAGTACTCATCCTGCAGCAGTCTCATGTAATGGATTTTTACCAGGAGTCCTACCATGACCTTGGACTCCTGCATGCCCCAGCGCTGCACCCAAAAGCGCACGCCCTCTCCAACACCTGCCATACTGCCTACAGTGGAGAGCAACAACCAGTTATGAGCTCTATTCCTGCCTGCAGGGTTTAAATATGGCCAATTTCCCACCTTTTGCCGTGATTGGACAGTTTTGAAAATGCTGAGCTAAGCTAAGCTATGGGCAAACCTGCTTGGCTAAGGCTGGCAGTGCTTAAAGGAGCAGGTTCAGCACTGCTTACCAATGGGCAAATCCACTTAGCTGGGCTACTCATTGCTTAGTATTCATATGTACACAATGCTTACACCCAGTCAGCATAGCTATGCAATGCTTAGCATTGCTTATGTTTTATTTTATTGGACTACCACCTGTATGGGATTGATTAATCATTCATTACATTATATAGATTTATTTACCTTCCCTGACATCCCCCAATGTACTGTAATTACATTTATTCTTGTGTGACTACACTGTATGGGGAACTTGTATTTATATGGGGGTTTCACTACTTTATTACACTGACACCTCACATCTGGGCCTAATGCACTAGTCTGGTTGAGAAAAATAAGCTACTTCCTACATAAATATACAAATAAATTAAAATTGTAATGTTTACGCATACAAAATGGAAATGGCTTTGGTGAGGCTCAAACCATGAATAATTACATGCAAGGCATATGTTCTAACCACTACACTATTACACTTATGTTTATGTTGGATGTCTATTGCTTTTTAACTTATCCTGCTGTTTCAGCAAGTCTAAGCGTAGATAAGCAATGGGCACACCTGCGCAGCTATGCTTAAACTTTATTGCATATGTGAAAAATAAATGTATTTGTTGTGTTTTTTACTGTGTACCCTTCAGAATATCCATGCTAATGCTGAACCTGTTATTCTATCAACTTTCTGGCTTTGTAGGGATGATTGTCCCTTATGGCTTTGTCCAGGTTTCTTACCCTGATGGGTTGGGGTGTTACGAGCGTTCTCCCTCGATTTAAATTGCTGTACGGCAATTCTAGTATGCAGGGGGCATGTGTATTGTGATAGTAGTGCTCTCAGACACACCCCCTGCACTCTTACACAGAACTGTGTCCATTTTACAGCACGGCAGCACACCTTCATGAATATGCATGGCACACTGCCGTGCTGCATGGGAACGGTCCCTTCCATGCAAGAATAAGCTATTCTTGCATGGAAGTTTGTTGAATCCCGGGGAATGTCTATTATGTTCTGTTCCCTGGTAGGTTTTTATTTATAATCTGAAGCAATTGTTGTTTCTGAACATACGTTATGAACAATTTCTTTACTAATTTGTTAAATCAATATTAGTCTACTTTGTTTCTGGTAAATTTAAGACCCCAGCTAATATTATTATTCCCTCCATGCAAGAAATGTATGAATTCCACTAAGTCATTAGTACTTGACTTTGGTGGCCTGTACACTGCAACAATTGTTATATGTTTCAGGGTTGTCTTTATAGTCACAGTTGCACAGTCTATAGTATTGGTGTTATCAGTGGACATGTAATATTTACAGGTCTTATAACTATATTTAATACCTATCATAACAGCTCCATCTGATTTTTGTTAGAATGTCTGTTACAGTAAAACATTAATACCCTGACAGAACTGGTTTCCAGTCATTGTTCTTTAACCATGTTTCACAAACAATAACATCATCAATCTTGTTGGAGCATAGGCAATTTTCTAATTATAAAACACATATTATTAATGCTCCTGGCATCTGCAACCATCAGAGATGCATCAAATGTTGCTATCTGTGAAATATTAAATTTTGACCTGTCAAAAATCATGCTTAGTGTTTGTTAAATATTGCAAAATATCTGCTGCAAAATTCTCTTCCCTGATCTTGACAAATGCATGCCATCTTGTCTGAAAACATGTGCCCAAAACTAAGCTTGGATGCTCTATGCATTTTCAGCTTTTACAACAGGACATTTTTTTTCCATGTGGGTATTTACCCAAAAAATCTTTTCATTCAAGGTGACCTAACTATACTTTCTATATGTGATTTGTGGAAAATATATCCTAAGACAAGTACAAGCTATACTATTTAACAGGATTGTAAGTTCCCTATTAACAGTCAGAGAGTCCTTGTGGTTGAGATAATTTGTTTCAACACAAATCAAAACAGCTCCATATTTCCTTATATTAAAGCTTTCCAAGTCTTGTCTCACATCTCCTATTTTTGCTCCTGGCAAGCATAACACCATTCAATGTTCATTATCTTCTCTACAAATGTAAGTATCAGTTCCTCTAATAATTGAATCTTCAATTACAAGAACATCTTTTCTGACCAGATCTGAAGAATCTTCAACTTCTAAAACAATAACATTTGTTCTATCATTTGTTACAAAGGAATGATCTTCATCACCATTAGTCTTATTAATCTAACTGTTTTCATTGCATATTTTTTTATTTATTTTTTATTTTATTTTACATTTGTTGACCGGACTAGTCCAGCTGGATTAATGTCCATTTTCAGTGGAGGCCCGGGGAGAAAAGCTCCAGAGGTTAAAAACAGTCTTGGAAATACATAAAAAGACAAAGTACAAATGTATTATACGAAGGGAAAAATGTAAGTACAAATATTAAAGATCTAAACTAATCAGAATCATTCTAGGTCAGAAAGAAGTTAGGTCAGAGGTTAGCAACTAGCAAAACAATATAATAAGGTATCAAATCATAAACACAAACAATTCCTGTGTTTTTTTAGTGAGTTAAGTAATATTTACAAAAAAGAGATAATATCTCAGTTGAAGTAGAAGATGAAATACAAGTGGATAAGAAAAGTTTATAAGAAACATAAGGGTGCCAACAGGCTAGTCTGGGTTGGTACAAGAGCAAAGCCAGAATTTATTAAGATGTATTAAAAGTTGTTTCTTAAATAGTGGGAGAGTAGGCAAAGAGGACAAACTAGATGGAAGATTATTCCATATTTTACCTACTGAGTTAGAGAAAAGGCAATTGCCTGCAGAATTCATAATTTTGGTAATATTAACAAGTAATTTATCAGAGGAACGTAGTTGTTTCAGGTTGATATAAGGAGTCAAGAGGTTAGAAAGAGCTGGTGTTTTAGAAGGTTGGTACAGAATTTTGTGTGCTATTAAGAGTTGTTGAAAAATGAGCTTGTTAGGGAGTTCCAGCCAGTGTAGTTGTTTTAGGTTTAGACAGTGGTGAGCTCTAAATTGGGATGTGGTGGCAAAGCGGGCAATATTGTGGTAAGATGTAGTAAGTTTCTTAAGGTTACTTTTAGATAGATTAGTGTAAATAGAGGAAGCATACAAAAGGGTAGAGATAAGGTGTGTTTGGGCTAAGGTTATTCTAGCTTCAGGTGTGAGGAAGGGCTTTATTCTGTATAGGGATCCAATCTTTTTATTAACAGCTTTTATTGTGGTGTTTATGTGATAATCATAGTTGAGATTATTATCGATAATAACACCAAGAAGTTTAGTTGAGGAGTCAGGAGAGATTATGGTGTTGTCAGTTGCAGTAATACAGAAGTTTATCAAAGTAGATTTACGGGTAGGTGAGAAGAGTAATAATTTAGTTTTCTTGGGGTTAAGGAGTAGACAGCGATTGGAGAACCACTGTTCAACAGTTGAGAAGGCAGATTGTGTTTGAAACTGGAGTTCTGTTTGAGAAGAGGCAGTGCAAATTATAGTGGAGTCATCTGCATATTGTATGCAGGTAGTATTAGGTAAAGATGATTGAAGGTCATTAATAAAGATAGAAAATAGAAGTGGGCCTAGGATAGACCCTTGAGGTACTCCTAAAGAGATAGGAAGGAGAGTAGAGAGAGAATTTTTCCAGAGTATAGCTTGCTGACGATTTACAAGATAGGAAGAAAACCAGGTAAGGGAAGAAGGCTCCAGGGCCAGAGATTTTAATGTGTGCAAGAGAAGTGTATGATTAACCATATCAAAGGCTTTTGATAGGTCTATGAAAAGAGAAGATGTAAGCTTATTGTTGTTACGGTTTAAGTTAATAGTGTTGGTGAAGGAGAGAAGAGCTGTGGTAGTACTGTGATCAGGTCTAAAACCGTGTTGAGTGTCAGCTAGAAGGCTATTATTGAGGAGGTGGTTCAGTAGTTGTTTATGTATGCATTTTTCTGTGATTTTAGCTAAGGGGGATAAAAGTGCTATGGGACGATAGTTGGAGAAGTCGTAAGATTTGCCTCCTTTATGGAGGGGTATGATATGTGATATCTTCCAGATTGTTGGGAAAATACCTTCTTTTATTGATCTGTTTATCAAGATAGAGACAGGGTAAGCAATGGCTTTTGCTGCTAGTTGCAGGAATTCAGCAGGAAGTTTGTCTGCAGAAGGGGTGGTAGGTTTGGGCTTTTGGATGAGTGATTGCATATAAGAGGTAGAAACAGGTTGTAGGTGAAGGGGAGGAATGGTATTTATTAAGGTATTTGGAGGTAGTTGAGAAGTTATCAGGAGATAGTTGGCTGGCTAGAGTTTGTATAGAATTGGTGAAGAAGGAATTAAAGTTATTGGCTGTTAGTGTGGGATTATCAGGGTCAGAATCCTGAGGGTTTGGTGTAATTATTTGGCCTGGGGTCAGGAGACTATTAATACTGGACCAGAATTTTTTAGGTTCCTTTTTGGTAGTTTTTTGAAGTTGAAAGTAATAGTTCTTTTTGTCTGTTAGGATGGCTTTTTTAGTACTATTTCTAAGCTCTCTAAACCTTTGGTGGTCTATTTGACTTTTGGTGGAACGCCACTTATGCCAAGATTTATTTCTGAGGGCGATTTTATGCTTAGTATTTGAGGTTAGCCAGGGAGCAGTTTTAGTTTTAGTTCTAATGGTTCGACTTGGGGCGTGTTGATTAAGTATTGCTAGGAATGTTGAGTTGAAGTGTTCCACAGCTTTGTTGAGTGGGAGATGTTTTAGAGGGGCCCAATGACATTGGAATAGTTCAGCTTGAAACTGATCAGGGTTAAAATGTTTTTTTGAATGAAGAGTTCTAAAAGTTGTGGGTAAGGTTAGGTTTGTTTTGCTTCTAATGATAAAGGTAAGTGAGTGGTCACTAAGGTCGTCAGGAAGGATGCCTGTTTGGTAGGTTTGCTGGGGGGTATTAGTAAGAATCCAGTCTAAGGTAGTGGCCTTATAGTTTATTTTATTGATTCTAGTGGGGCTATTGATAAGTTGTTTGAAGCCAGAGAGGTTGATATGTGAGTTAGGGTAAGTGTTATTACAGGAATGCCAATCAATATTAAAGTCACCTAGGACTAGAGTTTCTTGTGGAAGTTTGATAGAGAGTTGGTAGAGTATATCTTCAAGGGTGTTGATGTTATTTCCAGGGGGAGATATGCACAGATGATGTTAATGGCTTTATTGGTATTGATTTGTATTTTAGAGCTAATTACTTCAGCATAATTATTTTGAGTAAGAGTAAGGTCTAGAGGAATCAGTTTTAGTTTTGCTTTATGCAGAATGGCTACCCCACCTCCTTTCTTGTTAGTGCGATCAAGTCTAATAATGCTATAACCAGGTGGGGTAATTTCTATGTCTTTAATTGAGGGTTTTAACCAAGTTTCAGATAGGCATAAAATATCAAACTTCTCAGTTTCAAGAAGGGCATGGAGTTGATCAATTTTGTTACAGACACTACGTATATTAAGATGGGCAATGGACAACGAGTTAGAAGGTTTAGAGCAAGAGAGAGATAAAGGTTTAGTTTGGTTTTGTTCTAAATTGGTTATAGTATGATGTGGGCCTGGATTAGGGTGAATATCGCCATCTTGTAGTAAGTGGAGAAGAGTAGGATATATTTGTGGTTTAAGATTATAGTGAATAACATATTTTTTTTGGTATAGGTTTTTCTGAACTTGCAGTGTACTAGTCTGTGATATTTGGATAGAAGGTAAATGGACTGAGAGGGTGAATGCAAAAAGGATGAAGCTAAAGGTGTTGTATTTGTTGAGGTACCTTTAGAGTGCAGTAGAGGAGAGATAGTCTGAGAGTATTCATAAGAAGTTATGATGTAGGAAGTTAAAAGAGATGATAACAATAGAGTAAAGATGAGTAGTCTTAGTAATGCATGGTTAGATAAAGTGGGCATAGTAGCTTCAGAGGAGGTTTGTAGAGAAGTAGGATGAAGTATGATGAAGTAATGTTTAATAGGAGTAATTAGAGAGGGTGGGGCCGGAGGTAGGAAAAGTGTTTAAGAAATATGCTTGCATATTACATTTGCAAGCAAACAATTCTCATCCAGCTGGTTTTGTACATCCACATCTTCAGCCATGTAGTCAACATGTGTCTTTCTCTTCTTTTTTCTTACTGTAATGTTCTTCAGTCGTTCTATATTCAATTTTGATTTTTCCCTTTTTTCTTGCCCCTTGCCTCATTGTTCTACTTTCTCTTTTTGGAAAAATGCTGCCTTTTTCTGTAGACTGAAGGTTTTCTGATAGAAAAATGTTATTGTTCCCTGTAATCTGTATGTTATATAACAGCAGTGTCCTTTTAGTACGTATTCTCTTTGTTTACAGATAATTATCAGTTTCTTTTTCTTCCTAGTAATTTGTTGTGAACTTCTTCCTTTCTTCCTTTCTTTTTTTTTTTTTTTTGTTTCCTTATAAACACTCTGAATCCTGAGATTGCTGAATACTTTCATCCAGAATTCCAAAGTTGTCAGGGGCATCAACTTGTTTCATATGGGTTGAATGATCTTTACAGACAATAGACGCATCATTTTCTAACAGCAAAGATCAATAAATCACAAACCAAGATAGGTTTGTTTAGATAAGCTCTGGATTGTCCACTCTGCAGCCTGTGTTAATTTATAGCTGACTAGGCCCCTTGGGATAGCTAGAATTTGTCTGTCTAAAACCTATCCCTTTTTAACAACCACCAGTATTAAAGGTAAAATGACAAAATATAAATCAAAGTAATTCTTGTGAGCGATATATTCCTTCCTTCCTACAAAAAGTGAAAAAGAGTGGTAAAAAATAAAACATAAATTCAAATGAAACTTCTCTTACTGGTCAACTCCACAGTAAACCACAAACAAGGATGGGATTGTTTAGATAAGCTCTGATTTCTTTGCTTAACTTAGGAATGGGACCTATTCCCATCATTGAATTACAAACCCAAAAGACTTGGAGGAATTAAACCAAGAGATACTGGGTAGGAGAAAATGTTTGTTATTCTGAGCTGCATCAGCTTTCCTTGGCTTCCTATGCTCAGTAGTAGCTGTCACCAGAATGAAATGCTATGAATTCTGGTGCCCTGTGTCATTCCTTAATCTGGCACCCCCTTTAACTTTTTCAGCTTTTTAAGTTATGGGTAAAAAAGCCCCTTTGTACTTCAGAGGCAAGAATACAAAGGTTCGGTCATATCTGAGAACCAAAAGTGAAAAAAAGGTCCTCAAATTTGTATTCCATATGCCATGAAAAAAGCTACATTTGTAACAAGCGGCTTCTACAGTTTATACCTAAGATGAAGTGATAAAATCCTTCAGCCCTGACCACAAATGTGATATACACATTCATTTCTGAATGATAGTACTGCACTAAAATCCCACTGGCATCTATTAGTCATGCTCCCTATCCCATTACTACCCAGGGCATCTGCACCCTTTGTCCCACCCTAGCTACACCTCTACTTTGCATCATAAGGAAGCAGTCTGGCACCTCCCCTCTACAACACATATATCTGCACAGATACAGACTTGAAATAACTAAGAAATGGCTTAGTATGTGTAGGCATATACATACACATTTCTGCTTACTTTCAACTTTGGCTTAGTATGCTTTTTAATTATTGACCGAGTAACTGACTGATTACTAGATAAAGCAGGACAACATGAATTGGTATTGATAATGGGTGACTTGAATGCACATATAGGAACAGACAGAACAGGATACGAGGACTGCATGGGTCCACATGGGTGGGGCAACAAGAATAAAGAAGGAGAGACCATTCTAGACTTCTGTCTGAAAAATGGCTTGATAGTAGCCAACACATGGTTCAGAAATAGAGAGACAGTCACAAGATCACATACAAGACTAGTCAACATGCAACTCAGGTAGACTTCCTCATAGTAAGGAAAATGCATTGGGGTAGAATCAGTGATTGCCAAGTCATCCCCAGTGAAACAGTCAGCCCCCAGCATAAACCACTGGTTGCCACAAACAGTGGTTAGGGAAGGCTCTTAGCCCAACAGAGACCAGACTGAAGACCTAGAAGTTGACGGAGAGAAAATACAACAGTTCAAGGAATTACACAGGGCTCTAGCACTCCCAAAAAGGAGGAAATAGGTAGAGTTGAAGAAAAATGGCAGCGCCTCAAAACAGCATTTGTTAGGACTAAAGAAAAGATATGTGACCAAGCCAAGTATGGAAATAAGGTACATAAGGAAAGTTGGAGGTGGAAAGCAGAAGTCCAGAAAGTCAACAAAAGAAAGAAGGAGTGCAGGAAAAAGTGGGAGATAGAAAAGACTGACCAGGCTAGGAAGGAATACTGGTTGGCTAACAAAGAAGCTAAGGAAGGAGTTGCAATAGCAAAGAATAGGGCATTAGATGCACTCTACCAGCATCTGGAAATGGACTCAGTAGATGGCACAAAAAAACTATATCAGATTGCAAGGCAAAGACAGAAAGGTAAAGACGATAGTCAGACAGACTTTATAAGGGATGTCAGCAACAACCTGCTCACCGGTCCACAGGACATCAAAGGCATATGAAAGGAGTAGTTCCAGCAACGTCTAAATGATGAAAACCCCTCAGATGCTGTACTGCCCAAGACACAGTCTACAGTGAGCAAAGAAGAGGAGACCTAAAAGAAGTAAGAATAGCACTAAGGAAAATGAAGTTAGGGAAAGCAGCAGGCTCAGATGAACAGATATGATAAAGATGCTGGGTGAGACAGGGGAGAAATGGCTCCTGAAGGTACTCATAACAGCGTGGAAAGAAAGTTGTATCCCATATGATGGGAGAATAAGCATACATGTGCCAGTGTACAAGAACAAATGAGGCATCCTCAACTGTGGGCAGTACAAAGGTATCAAACTTCTGTCACATTGCTTGAAAGTTCTGGAGAATGTGATTGTAGACAGATATGAGTAGTAGAAAGTAAGATTGGCAATAAGTAGTTCAGATACATATCAGGATGCAGCACAAATGACCTGATGTTTGCAGTGAGAAAATGGTTGCGAAGAAGCTAGAGATGAGGAAACAGTCTAACTGGATATTCCTAGACTTAGAGAAAGCATATAACAAGGTCCCAAGAAAGTAGATCTGGGCAGTACTGTGGTGGTTTGAAGTCACAGAAACATTGGCAGAATTAGTGCAGACTATGTACAAGGACCCAATGACTCAAGTACAAACAGTGTTTGGCCTCACGGAGGGGTTCCCTGTGGGAGTTGGTGTACACCAGGGTTCAGCTCTGAGCCCACTGCTGTTCATATTGGTGATGGACTACATTAACAAACAGGTTGGAGGGGACAGATCATCATAGTTGCCTATGGAGATGATGTGGCATTGCAAGCAGGCTCTGAGCAAGAACTTCAGCAAAGGATAGGGGAATGGAATGCAAAACTGAAGGCACATGGGATGAAACTAAGCACAGATAAGACTGTGGTAATGGCAGAAAACTGGGGAAATAAGAAGAAGCTGAGAACTGAGATAGAAGGGAAGATAGTGGAACAGGTAAATAGTTTCAAGTATCTGGGAGGTGTGTTTGACCAGAAGGGAAGTCTGAATGAAGAGGTCAAAGCTAGAATCAGAAGGGCTGCAGCCAACTGGCATAGAGTGCCAGATATAGTCTATAATAGATGAATGCCAAAGAAGCTGAAAAGTAAGGCGTAGAAGACAGTGGTGTGACCAGTACTACTATATGGTACAGAAATCTGGGCAGTAAAAGCAGAGCAGATGAAGAAGCTAGAGGTGATGGAAATGAAGTGCCTCAGAAGGGTGGTAGGATGCACTCTGTGGGACAGACAAAGAAATGAGGACATAAGAGCAGAGGTGAAGAAGATTTGGGACAGACAAGAAGGAGGTAAGAGGAACGAGGACATCCAACAAAAAGTTGGACGGATTGTGTGAAAGAAGATCTGCGACAGTCAGGCATGAATCTTCAAGAAGGCAGGAGTGTGCCACTGAATCGAGAGAGACTGCAACAATTAACACGATTCCCCAACCCCATGTAGAAAATGGGAGAAAGGGGGCTGATGATGATGATGATGATGATTGCCTGATCACTCTTCAGTTGCAGTCAGACACACATATTGATTGATTATTTGCCTTCAACCTTCATTCTGGTTCCATATAAAAGAATGTTGAACAGGTAATGTTTAAAGAGTTTAGCAATTCATACATGCTTGGGCCTCACTTAAATAGTCATGGGTCTATGGTTAATCATTAAAAGGAATAACCATCAAATGGCATATCATCAAATGGAAAGCATGGAAATTCCATCCATTGAAAGTGCTCTCATTGAATCTGTGAGATGGGGAAAGTAACTAGTTGGCCAACACTTCCCCATCTCACTTTTCCCCACTGTAGTGTGATCTCAAAGTTGGTACATATAGTTAGGGGGGATGGGTGGGTTTGAAATACTGCCATTTGTGAGATGGGAAAGTATTGGACAAGTAGTTACTTTCCCTGTCTCGCAGGTTGATGAAGTGCACTTTCGATGGATGGTGTTTCAAAGGATCATCATAGGATCATAGGAAGTTACTAGGCTATTGGCCCTGAGGCCCTTACAAGCCTAGACAAGAATTTAGCCATGTTCCAACAAGTTAGCACCCTATGCCACTGTCCAGCAGGGACATAGTTGGAATCCCAGGGGTGTATTTTCTTGTCCCCATCCAGTTATCCAGCTTGCACTTAAAAAGATTTAATGAGGTACTCTGCTTTACGTGGAGAGGGAGTCTATACCACAAAAGGGGGAGTCTCTGGGACACAAATCTGTCCCACCAACAAGTCCTATTGATGTCACAGACCAGGTTGAGATCTCATGTGCAGGTTACATGAGTGGAGCTTGACTTGCAGATATGCAGTCCCATCAGGGTGGGGTCTGAGATTGCTTTGAGTAGAGGGACAGGGCTCTTAGCCTATCTGTGTAGGGTAGATGTTTGAGGCCCAAGATTCTCCGGGAGAGGAATCTCTGTAGTCTCTCCAGCTGCTGCATGTGCTTTGCGAGGTACATGCCCACAGGGGCATTGTATTCAATAATCAGTCTTATAAGGGAAGAATACAAGGATGTTATGATCACCTTGTCCCTGGACGAGACACCCTTACTAATGAGGTGGGCTATGTAGAAAGCTTTCCGTACATCAGAGGCAATATGGTGGTCAAAAGTCAATTTGCTATCAACCTGGGTTCACAAGTCCCTCGTGACTGATTGCATGCTTAGTGCCTTATTATCAATATGATAATTTGTGGGGATGTCATTCTCCCCAAAAGGGATGATGATGCTTTTTTGGCATTCAGTTTGAGGCCATGTTTCTGGCGCCAGTTATTTGTTTGGGTGAGACATTCTTGGAGGATGTCCACATCACTATGGGAATTGATGACAGCACCCAGCCTGCAGTCATTTGCAAACCTGGTCAGCCATAGTCCACTAGATTTGGCCTGGACCTCTGCGAAGTATATCCAAGACTGATCCCTGGGGTACACTGCTTTTTATGGGTCTACTACTTGAGGTGGCTTCCTCTATTTTGACAAGGTGGGTTTTGTCAGTAAGCCAGTTTGCTATCCATCTGATAACATATGGATTGATGCCTAGTTGACTGAGTTTATCTGTTATACCTGAGTGGGGAGCAGTACCAAAAGCCTTGGCCAGGTGAAGGTAGGTGGTGTGCACCATCTTCCCCTCATCTATGGCCTTGGAGACTGTCTCAAAGAAGTCAACCAAATTTAACAGGCATGACCTCCCCTTCACAAAACCAAACTGTGTCGGACCAAGTGTCTGGAGGTTGCCAATGTCCTTTTTAATGAGGTCCATGATAATCTGCTCTATGGCCTTGCAGATCAGGCTAGTTAGGCTGATGGGTCTATAATTTCCTGGATCGGTGGATATGCCACCTTTCTGCAAAGGGATGACAGTAGCTGTCTTCCACTCAGCTTTGCTATTTGTTTAATAACCAGGTAATAACTGGGTAATTTAATTGGATCAGAAACATAATTATGGGTGGAAAAAGATTTTTTTTGTATTTTATGATTTGATCCCTTTACTGAATCCATAATGATTCTTTGGGTCTCATTTTGTTGAGACTCAATGAACAGTAAATGAACCAGCAAAACCTAAAACCATCCATACCTAAATCCGTCATAAAGAAGAATGTTGACAAGATATACATAAACACAAGATGGCTGTATTTTTACAAGGGAGGTACACCCACTCTCATCCAATATGTGGCTTTCTCCCCACAGTCTCAGAGTAAAGAGAGAAGTTTAAGTAAACATTTAGGCTTTTGTCTTTAGTCCAGCATACACATTTAAAAAAGGATCTTCAACAAACCAGGAACCAACAAAAATATCTTGTTGGCAGATCACTCATTCACTGCATTATTTTCATCACCTTTTAACAAAACAGAACACATCAAATTAATAGGTAACCTCTTTATCTTGCACAAGTCCATGTGGGCACTGGTAAGTAACTGGTATGTAAAATGGAAAAACTGTAAAAAAGTATGAGTCAAATTCATTCTTTAAGCCTCTTAATGGATGCATTGCTGTTGTCTGTAAAGAATTTCAGCAGGTGACTTTCTTGAATAATCTACACTCTTCTCTGTTTGAGTTTGCCTACTTCTTCCTCACAAGCTCTCACACATCTTCTCTTTCTAATCTGGTACTCTACACAGAAATCTGTACTCAGTAGGGAATCCATGTTATTAAGAAAAGCGGTAGTCACAACCACCATGGTGACATCCTCTTTAAGAGCCATATTGGTAACTCTTGGAATAAGGTCCTAGAAAGCATTCTGTCTATCTTCAAGAAATGATTGCAGGTACACGCTTCCTTGATAGCAAGTTTACATGCTTCAGATGACATCATAACATCTGCTAAAGTGCAGTGCTTCACACTGTAGAAACTTCCATGTTGTAATGCCACAATCTGTTTCCTTCCCCTATACTCCTAATCACTTGCCTGATACTGATTATGTGCATAATGTGTTTCCTTATTAGAAAGCTTGTCTTACTCTACTCCTCTATAAAGCATGTTCTGCTCTTGCTAACTGCCTACTTGCATTGTCACTGCATTAATACGTCATTTTACTGTGTTGTAATGAGTATCGTCTTGTCTGCATGTTGCACTCCTGCAGTATGGTTGCATGGTTACTGCATAGTCTTTCCTTTACAATTGCTACAACTGTCTACTGAGCCCTATGAAATGCTTATTATTTATCTTTAATGTATTTTATGTATTATTTCTGGAGCTTTGCTTCCCAAGTCTAGACAACCTAGTCAATGAAACATGAATGAATGAATGAATGAATGAATGAATAAACAAATACAAAAAAATATATAAATACATACATGCAGAAATAAATAAATGCATACATACAAACATGCATACATGCATACATACATAAATAAATAAATAAACCAGAAGCATAAAAGTAACACAGCAATAAAAAATACATACATACATACATAAACAAACTAAATACATAAATAAATAAATTGAGTACCCCATGAACTGTAGTCCAACTTTTGGTGACAGCATTTCTGCTGATGATGGTGGTTGGAGACTCTTTAAGAACGTGTGTGTGTGTGTGTGTGTGTGTGTGTGTGTGTGTGTGTGTGTGTGTGTGTGTGTGTGTGTGTGTGTGTGTGTCACATTCTGAGCTGCACTTTAGGGGCAGGGATGAATGTGTTTTGGTTACTGAACAATGCAGACTCACTCCAAAAGCATTTTCTAGATCAGATGAACTGATAAGGACACCTTATTTTGTAAATTGTGAAAGCTATGGTGATTTTGCAGTTTTGGGGCCAAGCAGTCTGACACTTGAATTAATCAGAATGGATTAATTATCTAGCTTGATTAATCAAGCAAGAGTGTGTTGCTGTTAGCCTGTGTGTGTGAGGGGTTCATCAGTTTGATGAAGCTACTTAACGTACTTATTACTAGGAAAATGATTTGCCACATTAGGGAAACAGTGATCTGGATTGCTATTGTGAATGTTGGTGATGTAAATTAAGTTGCTGCTTTGAAAATGGGTCAAATATTTTCCTGAGGTGCAGCAACTTCAAAGCTAGTTATAAAAAGCAACCTGAATTTTGGAGTTAGGGAGTTGCCCCTCTCCATTAAAATGTGTCTTTCCACAGTGTTTGCCATTTTGTATATTTGCTTCTTCATTCAATACATACAAAATGAAAACTTTCAGCCTAATGTGGGCATCCTGCAATGGGACTGTCATCCATACCTCTCAACTGTCCAGATTTTTGCAGAATGGCCAGCTTGTTGTATTTTGGTCAGTTCATTGATGATTGAAGTCACTAAACAATGGCAGACATTTGAGTTTCAGACTTCACATCCTTCAGAAAAATGCATGTTAACACAAATACTGTTATTCTAGCAACCTTCTGAGTTTATAAGAGCAATATTTAAAATATGTTCCTATTTCTGAGCCTTTGTCCCCCCATTATTTTAGGCTTTGAACAGATTTCATGCTATAAGAGGTTGAGAGGTATGCTAAGAGGTTGAGAGGTGTGCTGTCATCCTATACAGGATTAGTTTCTTGCCTTTGGTCCCACTGACCGCTGGGTAGGCCCTGGCTCCACTGTGACACTAAACTGGATAAAGTGAGTATTAGCAAATGAATAAATGAATTAATAAAACACTTGATTAACAACATATAGATACCTAAAAGTCTAGTGAGAGAGTAGTTTTCAGCTAGCATTAAGACAGATGAAACAGCTAATTCCATTAGTCAGTGGCGACATATAAACTTGTCAGAAAAAGCCAAGTAGAGATTTTAGCCTCTAGGTGCACTTTAGCTGCTACTACCTATATTATTTGGGCAGGAAAACACAAGTTATTGTCTATGGAGCAGTTATGTCCTGAACAGTTGTCAAAATACAAAGCAAGAATGCAATATAGGGTACAAGGTGTAATCTAACTATACTGTGCTCTAGTAAATAGATCAAAATAGCTTTCAGTGTAATACATGCATTTTATGGAAAGAGTTCAAAACAGTATTTTATGCATTGTGCATAAATATATAAGGAAATTTATCACACAAAGTAGCTGGAATAGAGCATTACTTAATGAACCATGCTACATGTCAGAATGTGACAGAAAATAAAACAGAAGCAGTGAAACAAAATGGTCTACCCTTAAGTGAAAACATCAAAGCAGTACAGCTGGATGGGAACCTTATCTGTAACAGATGATCCACATCAGGAAGGGGACAGACCATAGAAGAGAGGCAGAAGGAAAACATATAGGGGATGAATTAAACTACAGAGGAACATCAGGCACATCCCAAGAGGTAACTGTGAGTTTTTACACAATAAACTAAAGGAGAGGGTGAACCAAGAGATTTCTGACATTAAGAAATTCAAGAGAGATGTCTGTCCTGTCCCAGCTGCATGGATTAGCAGGAAATTTTAAGTCCAAGCTCAGGGACTAACACTAATCCTTGATGACCTTGCCAAAGACAAGAAAATTATATGTGACAGTCAGTTGCTGTGTATCAGCTGATCTGCTAATGCTGCCCAAGTGTGAAACTGAGGCTGTACGGTCAGGAGAGACATAAAAGCTAGGTAGGGTAGATGCTTTTAAATAGGTGTGCTTCTGGGAGTAGATAACCTGGGAGTTCAGTGTGCTAGCTTCTGGGTATTCCTGCAAGGCAGAGAAATGAAAAACTCATTACAGAGCAATTCTACTCAGCCCCCCAGACAAGTGACTGTAGTAGAAGTAGAACGGTCATGATCCAGCAGTCTGAGGTCCAGAGTATGTTCCTTTCTGGTTGTAGCTTGTTAGTAGCTGGTATCGTAAGTATTTTTAGTCAATTCTTCAGGTACAGGACTACAGTGAAACAAAGACTGCAGACATGTCCAGTTTTGCTCCTTACTGGCTGTAGAGAGTGAGCATCTGTTCCTGTTTAATAATGTTTGTTAATCCTCCGGATAAGTGGCATTAGTGGGAATCAAAGAACAGCTTGGGGTCATCCAGTAGTGTTCATTGTTGACCTTTAAATTTAAGTATCTGTTCCAGCTGCATGGGAGAGATGATCTACATTTGACAGATGCTTACTTTCATATCCCCTCTATGCAGTTTATGTTTTTCCATTTCCTCTCTTTCACTTCTTTTTTCTTTAAAATATTTATTATGAGCTCTGAATTATTGCTTCTGTTTTACCTTTGCTTCTTTCTGATACTGTCTCCATACTTCTTAACTGTACCTTATCTTGAGAAACATTTCCTTAATTTTGCTTTATTAAAAAAAAATAATAAAAAGAAAAATTCCATGTACCATAATGAAAGGGTTTGCCACACGTTCAGTATTACAGCTTCTAAGCAAAAATCCAGGGTAAATAACACTGGATTATATTGTCCAATCAACAAAACAAAATACTGTAACAAAACTATGAACTTCCAGGTTAATGTTGTTAACAATTGGTCCACATTTTGCTTGATTGTCTACACCTTCAAAGACATTATTCTACATTTAAGAAATTAAAGGTTGTGAGGTATGACTTCTGTTTAGAAATGGTACCAATAGGTGTTTATGAATACATTGTTTGCTCAAAAATAGGGTTACCAGGGCCTACCTCAGAAATGAAGCCTGGGGGTGATGTTTGCTGGTGAAACCTCTGGTGACTGGGTAAGCCATACCACCTAGTGTGGGCTCAGCTTGAAAATGCTTGGTTGAGCTGCTGTGTAGATTTAATGTTTTGACAACCAAGTGACAGTCAAGAGTGGGATGGCTTATGATACAAAAAGCCCTGGGAAATGGAATGGAAACTCATGAATGGAGAAGGAGACAGAGCTCATTTTGGAGGTGCACAGGGGCACCAAAAGCTGTTGAAGACTGGGGGGGGGGGGGTGACATGGGCACTTAGTGATCTAAAAAGGGCAATTTTTTAAAACGATTTACTACCACAACATAGGTTCACTTGGAGGACATTTTAAGCTTAGCCAATTTCCATTTTGGTGCTTGAATTAACATTTCCTGATTGGTCTTACCTATCCCATGGCTGCTAATTGTATATTAGCCCTAGTGAGAATAAATGGGATCACACTATAGTTAATTTGAGGGGACCCATGTAAAGGATGCAGCATTTAGGAACTGCCTCTATCTATTAGTGGCACGAGGGGAATCCTGGAGTACATTTTCTATTACCCATCCTTAGATCCAAGTTGCATTTGAATATGAACAGGGATAAGTTTGTTTTACTTGAATGGATAAACTGTTCTGGATATATATCCATCTCTCCACAACATTCAGTTTAGATTCCTGGACTGAGTATTTCTGATGCCATTTGACTTGCTGATGTTCAGTAGGTCCATCTGTATTAGGTTGGAGGATGCCTTGTATGCCAGACTTATCACCTCTAAGCACTCTGTAGTGTACTGAGTATAGTAATAAATCTTTGAGCTGGTCCATGCAAGACCTATTGTTTAGGACTTGTATCATTTTAGTAAGGTATCTCTGTGGGTATTCCAAATGTTGCACTGATCTGGACAGATACATGCCAAAGTAGGCATTATACAAAATGATTGACCTAATGAGGGCTTTGTAAAAGGGACGATAACATCTCTAG
Source organism: Protopterus annectens (assembly GCF_019279795.1). NCBI lineage: Eukaryota > Metazoa > Chordata > Ceratodontiformes > Protopteridae > Protopterus > Protopterus annectens. Next base: position 479,185,104 of record NC_056728.1, read on the forward strand.
ATCTAGTTACAATCAATTTGTTAATAAGGTGTGCAATATAGAAAGACTTTCTTATGACTCTGGGAACATGTTGGTCAAACGTTAGGTCACTGTACACACAAGTTCCCAAATGCCAAACAACTGGGTCAGTTCTCAGGGGGGGGGGCATTGTCAATTTGGCAGTTCCCTGGAGTAGATGACTTCCCAAAGGATACAATAATGTATTTCTTGGAGTTTAGTTTCAATTCATGATTCTGGCATTGGTTATTGTTTGGAACAAACCTTCTTGCATGATGGTTAAGTCATTTGGGGATTCAATAACTGCTCCTAGCTTGCAGTCATCTCATATTTAGCTGCACAAAGCCCTTTGGTATTTCTTTTTGCTGTTGAGATGTATTTGCCAAACAGAAAAATTCTCAGCACCAAACCCTGGGGGGGGACACCATTGGTGACTGGTCTCTTCCCCTATTTTGATCTCCTGCATCCTGTGAGCAAGCATACATGTATATTTTCTTTGATTCACCTTCCTGATTGTATTAACCTGATTGTATTAAATTATATTGCTTGTATAATACAGCACCACTTGCTAGAATGTGTTTTAAATTTGTAGTTTGGAACAGTCTTCTAGTAAACAATAAAACAAAATGTATGAACCAATAATGACAAAACTACCCATTTCAGAAAATTTCAACCATAAATGGCCACTCAGACTTCTGTCAATACAATCCACCAGTATCAGTAAATATGCACAATCTCTGCAGAAGTAAAAGTCATATAAATAATTCCACATTAAAGAGATCTGTAACTAATGAAGAGATTGCTGCTAGCAAACAGCTTTTTATTTCATTGTTTCATCTACAAATAAAGTACCTGTTGCCCCTTGAAGAATAAATTGCCTATGCTACATTAAAAAATGATAAGCTAGTAATTTTGCAATGGGAATGGATGGCAAACTGATAATGGGTTCATAGTTATTAGGTACCTCCTCCAAAGGAGGATATTCATAGGACTGCAGCATCCACTCCCATTAAAGTACAACACAGTACAGTATCAGTGATCCATTTGCATACTGTGGGAGTAATAGCCACAGCCTTCTGCATCAAAAGCAAGTATACTACCTGTTGTGGTACTAACAATGCAAACAACTTAGCATAAGTAGTATTAAACTTCTCTTCATCTGAAGCTTGCAGCTCCTTGTAAAATCCACTTGATGATCAACTAAATCTCTCAACTTCGCAGCACAAGAAATCTGGAAAAAGTTAACATTTATTTGTGGGTGCAATGATCCAAAACCAGGGACACATTTTAAATATTGCTTGTATAATCTTATAAATTTGCTAAAATAAAGTGTTTTGTGTTACCATGTGTTTCCTGAAAGATAGGAAGACTGAAACTTAAAGAGCTATCATTATTTAATGAATTCATTTCTCACTGATTTGCCAGCAAACCACAAATTATAAGAGGAACAGACCAAAAGTATGAGCCAAATATTCTGTGAAAATCTGGACAGCTGAAAGCTATGGACTCAACTCCCGGAATCACAAGTGGTGGTATGGGTAGAGAATTCAGGCTCTTGTTTGAGCCTGAGTAACACTAACCATAAGGTATACTTAACTGGGGCATTTTACACACACACACACACACACACACACACACACACACACACACACACACACACGCACACGCACACGCACACACACACACACACACACACACACACACACACACACACACACACACACACGGGAGCAGCATAACTCCTGCAAATAAAAGAACAAAACTCTCCTTTCTGGCATGACTCTGGCTCTGGCAGCACCAACGGAACAGTGCCAGCATAACTCCTGTAACACAGAGCAATAAGAAAACAATAACAGCTAGTTTATCTTCTGCTTGCGAATCCACATTAGCATGAAAACTCCACTTCATTAATTTTTCCTGACAGGTCTTGCAGCTGTAAAAGTGGAGGGCCCCCCTCCCCCTGGATTTATGGTTCCAGCACCCATGGAGGTGGCAAAGTACTAGCTGGATATATCTGGGATTACATCTACCCATAAAATCGGTTCAGAATTCTCAGCTGGGATAGTCTGTCCTACTCTGTAGATTCCCTTCAGAAGAGACCTTAGTGGGTGTGGGGATACTCAAAAGCCCCAGTCTGGGTGCCAAAAGTTAGACTTTGTGCTAAAAGATGACAGAGCATACCTCTCAACTGTCCAAATTTTAGCAGAATGTCCAGATTTTGCCTCATATTTTTGGCCTATTCTTCATACAATTTGTGTTTTTCTGGCAAATCATTGAGGATTGAAATAACTAAATAATATCATACATTTGAGTTTCAGACTTCATTTCCTTCAGAAAATGCATGCTAAGACAAATGCTGTTATTCTAGCAACTTTCTAAGTCTATAAGAGCAATATTTAACATCTGTCCATATTGTTGGGCTTTTGTCCCCCATTATTTTAGGCTTTGTCCAGATTTCTTGTGCTAAGAGGTTGAGAAGTATGTAGTCACCTCAATGTCATTATGAGCAACACAAGAGGAACTCAGTCTTTTGTGAGTATACATGCTTCTAACAGCTGCTCAGTGTATTTGGCTTTCTCAATGGCAGAAGAGTATTATTTGATAAGTTACTACAGACCATTGACTGGTTTTACTGAGGAACTTCAAAGATAACATCTAGAATACTGGAGATACATGGAGAGGTACAATGAGAAGGAATAGCTTGCCTGAAATTAACCAAAATGGTAATGTCTTGTTAGCCTTCTGTGCTGGTCATGAACTGCCCATAACCAACACCATGTTAAAACACATAGATTCCCACAAGCACACTTGATTACAGTGCATCATGTGACACAGCTGATTATTAACTTTGTTTTCATGTCATTAGACTTGAAGCCATATGTTTCAGACACTCCAATCAACAGATGTACTGAGCTGTCAAGTGATCGCTACTTTGGCATGAGTTCGACCATGAGTGTTTGCTGTTGCCCGACTACTGCTATTAAGTGTTTCCAAGAGGAAGTTCCACCCCGGATAATGCACTTTCTCCTATGGTAGTTTTGAATTGAGGTGTAACAAGGCAGATGACTTTGTCATTATTGTCCCAGAGGTTGTATGCTTGCTCTCTAATCTATAGTTTTGATTTGGGGGGGCAATGCCCTAGCTTTATTATTTTGAATAGGACTATACTCAGGAATAAGTTTGCACTACAATAAATGGGTAATCTGTTGAGTCCTTTTAGAAGATTACAGTGATGTGTGCTGAGATCTGTCAGCAGTGCAAATCTGTGTATTTTATTTTCAGCAGTTCACAATTTGGCAGGGCTGGTCTTAGGCCAGTTGGACCAATTTGGCCAAATAGGGCCCTGCTCCCTTAGGGGGCCCCAGATTAGGCCATTACAGGGTCATTATGCCTTACATGACCCCGAAATTTGCCTTTAAGACACTATTGCAAAGTACAAGACATTTTCCTACTATAGTCTTGGTCCCATACAAGTAAAAAGGCTTATTAGTGCAGCACACATCTCCCATCATACATTGTACTAATGGCTAGTCCAGTATTATTTGTAATCACAGCTTCATGCCTCTTGTATGGCTCACAGTCCCATAGCAGTCAGTTGCTATTGCTGTGTGTCCAACAGGATTTTAACCCAAAACTTGGATTAACCATATGGCTTTGTGTACCACTGCAGTAATGGTCTCAGATGAGCAGGCTTAATTTGAAGACTGACAGAGCACTACTATGATTGTTTTGCTTCTCTTGCTGACATGGAGTTTATGAATGTTTGCTAATGAATAAATTACAAGAACTAACTGTGAATAGTCAATCTCAGACAGTATGAAAAACATTAGTAAGCATAAAAAATAATAGATGCTGTGATTTGAGGTAACATCTCATTCGTAAGACTTGTGATAGAATGTAGCAATATGATAGAGAAAGGCTTGCTGTAGTGAAAGATAGCAAAAGCCTGGAGAAGTGAAACGTGTGTGTGTGTGTGTGTGTGTGTGTGTGTGTGTACTGAGTGGTGGGAGTGACTGATTAATTTGACTGAAAGTGGAAAAACAATCACAGAAACAGTCTGACTCATAAATGTACCGGGTATCACAGTTTCAGAGTCATATTCAAGAGGAAACAAGCAGAAACTTAAAGCTAAAAATGGTTGGACTGGATTGGGGAGGAGTTTTGAGGGGAAATGTATTAAAGAAAACTGAGCAAACTGTTTTTTTTTTTTTTCATGTCCTCCCTACAGACATGTGGCTTTCATTTCAGGGATTTTGATTTCTTTTCACCTGTCAAAATATGATGCTTAGTGACTTTTCTACATTATCCCTGCATATTTTTGTCCTTGTGACCTGGCATATTTCTGGAAAATATCTGCATATATTTAGAACATTTACCAGATTTAACAAATAACTTAAAGCGGTAGTCTTATTTGGTTAGTTACTTAAAGTTTAATCAAGGAAAAGCTGATCCACCTAGACCATTTTCTGATGGAACTCAGCAGAAAACAACCAAAGAAACCCTCTTTGATCAATATTGCAAACGTCATAATTCAAAAGGAAGCATGCAGGGAGGTGCAAAGCAGAATAATATGTAGCAGAAATGAACACAATCATAAGTAAACTTGATACAATAAGTCAGTATGTAAAAGAGGCAAGAAGAGTACCTGCGTACTGTTATAACATCATATAGTATGTTTCTTGGGAGGAAATTATATACAAAGAACAAAGCATTTACAGTATGTACAATTGTTGAGCATGGGATGTGAAGCAGAGTAGGGTATGAGACAAATTATGGGAAGATGAGAAAGGAAGAAGACTGAAAAGACAGGGAAAAATGTATGGGAATATATGGGTAAGTGTACAGGTACCGCCTATGCAAGATAAGGAGATTCCGGCAGAACTATAGGAGTTTGGGGACAGCCAGGATGTAGTCAACTAATGAAGCACCATGTAGACAAGGACCTCAGTGGCCCATCAAATAGTCCCTTTACACTGTGCCTGTGTGAGATAAGCAGACCTTGGGAGAAGAACTCATGAGACACTGAATCTTGGGGTCATCCAGAAATCTAATAGTTTACTCCTGTTTTAATATATCCCATGACAAAATATGACAACATATAAGATAACAAATAAGCATATTGTTTTAATTTTAACATCCAATAATGGTCTACATTCCTAACAGCTAATCTGAAATAGTCTTAAATTCAGTAAGTCAGCAAATGGAGGGAGGGGTGGGGTGGTAGATGGGGGTATGGGGTACCAAAATGGTCCAAATCAGGCTTTGCAATTCCTAAGGCCAGCCCTGGTTGGAGCTGAAATTAATTGTTGAATGAAAGGCCATGCTTTGATTTTTGGGATTAGAAGATTTTTGGCTAGTGCAAGTTGTGCAGAAGTTGTGAGTAAATGGGAAATTGTATATCATAGCTTTAGCTGTGTCTAAGATAAAGTGGGGTCTAAAGTAATGCCAAGTTATTTTTGTTCTTTGTCATTTGGGATTAAGCTTCTTTTATTGTAAGTGAGGGGAGATCTTGCAATTTCTGGATAATAGCAAATTTCATTAAACTGGATTCTTTAGGGCTCACTGATAGTCTGTTGCTGTAAGTCTGTTTATATATTGTAGTGAATGAAGCCTCTTGTTGAAGTTCTGTAGGTGATCTGCTAGCATTCAGTACTAAGATGACATCTGTGTACATAGTTACTTCGAGGTGTGGTAGGTCATGAGTAAGATCATTAATGAAGACAGAAGAGGAGAGAGCCTAGCACTGAACCTTGCAAAACATCAGTACTGAGGATGGGAGTTGTTAGCCATCACCTGGAAGGATCTGTTTTATAGCTAGCTTTTGAAACATTGGATAGTAATAGTATCAACTCTGAATTTTGTTAGTTTGTTAAATATTTTCAAGTGATTCACAAACTGGAATGCCCTGGCATACCTCTCAACTGTAAAGATTTTCAAAGAATGTCCAGATTTTTGTCTCATATTTTTGGTATGTTCCCCATAAAAGTTGTGTTTTATTTTTTTGACCGATCACTGGGATGATCAAAGGATTAAAGTGACTAAATAATGACATGCATTTAGGTTTCAGACCTCATATACTCCAGAAAATACATGCTAACACAAATTATGTTATTCTAGCAACTTTCTAAGTTTATACGAGCAAGATTTAAAATGTGTCCCTATTTCTGGGCCTTTGTCCCCCCATTATGCCAGTCTTTGTCCAGATTTCTTGCGCTAACCGGTTGAGAGTTATGTGCTCTGGTTATGTCAATAAATAGTCCACCTATGATTTGATTACCATTTTTGTTATTGCATGTAAAATTGGTAGCAGAATTAAGAGCTGGTGTGGTGCTAAAAGCATTTCAGAACCCATGCTGTGCATCACAGAGGACACAATATTTGTTTATGTGTCTGAAGAGTTATCTTCGGATTCAGGGCAGCAATGTGAATTCCATCCTGTCCATAAAGCAGTGGATCAACTCTTTGTTCTTACACAGGTATTGAAGGGGTCATAGGAATTTGCCATTGTTGGGTTCATGTGTTTGTGGACCTAGAGATGGTATGTGACCACGTACTCCAGAATGTGTGGTAGAAGGGGCTACAATAGTATATGGGCTCCAGTGGCTGTATATTATCCAGGCCCTGTATTTGTAGCATAAGAGCTCAGTGTAAAACACACACTTTTAGCCATTTTGGTACTAAAATGTAACTTTTATTCACTATATAAAGTGGTGCCTCAGATGCATGCCCTCACAATGTTCTAAAAATTATCTAGAAAAAATGCACTGAATACTTCAGAAGTAAAAACAGCCAACCTGAGAGATAATAAATTATACCGAATGATGCCTAAAAGTGCAGTATTCTAGATTCATAGATTAGTACTAAGCTAACTGCCCTTGCGAGCCATTTTAAGCCTAGCCAATTATCCCTTGTGAGATTCAAACCCTGCACCTTGTGTTTGTAAGGCAAACACCTTAACCATTAGGCCACCCTCCCAACCCCCTCTACACTACACTACTAGAGAATACAATGTTTCTGATCTGATTCTTACCAATATGGCAACCTGTTTCACTACTCCTCTGGTGTCTCCTTCCCCATGTAGCCAGACCACAAACTTGTGACCTTCTCCTTTAAACTCCCAAAAGCCTCTATAGCAACCCCCCCACTGAATGTGAAGACTTTAAACATGCCAACATCAACCTATTTTATGATAAAATATCAAAACTTATTTTTGACTGCACCACCCCTGACCATGGTATTGCAACAAGCTTCACTAAGGAATTCTACACCCATTTAGAAAAATCCACAGTTAGCAATCACCACTAATAGTGCTCTACAACAAAAGAAACAAAAGAAAGAAACTCCTTAAATTATAAAGCAGATCAAAAATCCCTCTTTTTGAAGAAAATATCAAACACTACAAAAACAAAAAATGAAACCCACTATCAGGTCCACTAAAGAAGCCCATGAACTTAAGTTGGTCTCTGAAGCCAAGGATAATTATATATCTTTCTTTAGTTACAATAGAAAACTGAGAGGCAATAACCTACATTGCTCTGATCCTGGTCAAAACGGTGCCTCTTATTCTTACCCACTGGACATTGCCAACATTATTGCACACAAATTCAGTGCCACCTTTACCTCAGATACTTCTACCCAAAGCCCTGAAATGCCTGAAGCCCATTATCCACTAATTATTTGTAAGGATCATTTACTGAAAGTGCTAACCAACACTGAAAATAATTTCTTCCATACAACCTGACAATGTACACAGTTGGTTAATAATAGTGTTAGACGTACCTTTGCAGAACCACTCTTCAGCTACTGGTTTTGTCCCTGATGAGTGGTTTACTGCAGTGGTGATCCCCTCCCCCCATAAGGGTGGCCTTACTGCTGACCAAGGTAATTACAAGCCTATTAGTCTTAGAAGCCTCATTTACAAAGCCATGGACTGTATTATGACTGGCCTCATTAACTATGATATCAAGAATCTCATTTGAATTTACCTTCGACAGTCTGACTTTGTGAAGGGTAGATCCTACCTGCTGAATTTTGTTCAAAAGGGTAAAACAGTCTGTAGACAGAGGCCATGAGGTGCACATGGCATATCTTGCCCAGGTCTAGGTTCCATTCTCCATGCTGGCATCTTTCAGAAGCTATATGCTTTAAAATTCGACCTATAGTGGTAAGATGGATAGCAAACTGGCTGAAAGGCAGAACTCACATAGTGCACATTGCAGGAGTCCCATCAATATGTATGAAAGTGACCGCTGGTGTCCCTCAAGTCTCAGTACTAGGACCTCTTCTTTTTGTTCTTTACTTTTTGCATCACCAAGTAAAGAGCCAAGACCTATGCACAGTTAATTCCATCCATCCGACCATCCATACACAACCTCTTTTTCCCATTTTTGCTCATGGGGTCAGGGTGTCACTTCAACAGTGACAATCATCTAGAGCTAAGGTTTATACTGTTGGGTGGCTAGCCCTGTATTTTGGCACAGTTAATTGCAAAAGGTATATCTTGGCGGTCTAAAGAGGTACTGTATACTGAGCACTGATCAGATCAATTATTGAATGCAGTACCCTGGCATCTAAGTCCAAGGAAGTCATTGTTCCATTGTATTCGGCATTCATCAGACCTATCACTGAGTACAATGCCCCCTTTTATATGTACCTAACCAGGCATATCCAGCAACTGGAACATTCACACAGATTCCTCACTAAAAGAATACAGGGCATAAGTAATATGTCCTATACATACTCCCTCAAGGCCCTATCCTTGTATTTTGTCTCTTACAGGCTTTTGAGGAGAGATCTATGCCTGGCATACAGGGCATTGTCAGACCCCACTCTGATGGACTGACTGCATATCCACAAAACAAACAGTACCAGAATTACCTGTTCTAAAAACTTAAACCTTAACTGTGATATAAATAGGACCTGCTGGAGAGATAGGTATGTATCCCAGAGACTACCCCGTCTATGGAACAGGTTCCCCATCCATGTAAAGCAGAATTCCTCCCTAATCCAATTCAAGCAGTGGCGGCTCATGATATCGGACTGCAGCCCCCCAGCTGTGTACCACAATGGTACAATCCAATAACTTCACACAGAAAGTGAATCCGGACTGCTACCTTACCAATCCAGATTCAGGAAGAGGGCAGCAGACTGCTGATGCCCCAGAAGTCTATGCGGTATAACCACATAGATTGTAAGGGGATCGGACTGCAAGGTCAGCAGTCTTGGAATGCAGTCCTGGAACATTCACAAACAGGAAACCAGAAGTGTGCATTCAGCACACACAAACACAGACAAAGCTGTTTGGATTTTGCAGAGCTATCTTTGGTACTCACAGCAGCTTTGGATTTTATTTTGCAGAGCCATGTGTGGAGTTTATTTCGCAGAGCCAGCTTTGGATGTTATAATCATTGCAGGTACTCGTGTGTGTGTGTGTGTGTGTGTGTGTGTGTGTGTGTGTGTGTGTGTGTGTGTGTGTGTGTGTGTGTGTGTGTGTGTGTGTGTGTGTGTGAAATGCCCTAGTTGATTTATACTGGTGGCTATACAGAGAACTCAGGATACCTGCTGGTGGTGGTTAGAGAATACCTCAGGCTTGAACCCAGTACCCTGGGTTCAGGTAACAAGAGCCTGAATTCCTACCCACCACCATCTGTGAAACTTTTTTAGATTTTTGCCTCATAATTTGTTCTGTTCTGTTCATCATAAAATCTGTGGTTTCTGAATTTTCAATTCCTGAGATAGTTGATGGTGCAGTGGTAGCATTGTTGCCTCACAGCTTGATTCTTGGCTGGGATGCATTCTGCGTGGAGTCTGCATGTCCTTCCTGTGTTTGTGTGTGGGTTTGCTCTGGTGTCCTCCCATGTTACAAAGACATATGTCTGCAGTATGTCTCCCTGGGCCTCTGCTAAAAATTGGCTTTTGTTCCAAGTCAGACTTTCCTGGTTAACAAATGTTAAATAAATAAAACTGGCAGGCATTTGAATTTCAGAATTCATATTCTTCAGAAAGTACATAGTAACACAAAACCTTTTATTCTAGCAATTTTCTACGTTTATAAGATGAATATTTGAAATTTGTCCCTATTTTTGGGACTGTATTCCTCCATTATTGGCTTCATCCTTGTTTTTTGTGCTAAGGTTGAGAGCTATGGTGAGAACTGAATTCACTGAATATGTTTGAGGGCTGTATTCCCCCATTACTGGCTTTGTCCACGTGTTTTGTGCTAAGAGGTTGACAGCTATGGTGAGAACTGAATTCACTAAATGGTAGACATTTATGTTTCAGTCTTCCTCTCTTTCATAAAACAGCTAATTTGTCATAGTGGTATGTTGCTCTGACTGTTTTGCACAGCGTCCTGGGTTCAAGACTTGCCAGTGACATGTATGGTGGTAACATAGCATTTTATATTTCCAAGATTATACAAGCAATGTTTAAAATGTGTCCCTGTTTTTTCGGCTTTTGTCACCCCCCCCGATAAATTTTGGCTTTTTCCAGATTTCTTGTGCTGCGAAGTTGAGAGATACAGTTGAGTGTCGAGTAGAGTTTACAAGGAGCTGAGAGCTGCAGGGGAAAAGAAGTTTAGTGCTGCTTATGCTAAGTCTGTTTGCATTGTTAATAGCACAACAGGTAGTGTACTTGCTTTTGATGCAGCAGGCTGTGGGTTCTACTCCCACAGGAGGTGGATGCTGCCATACGGAGAATGTCCTCTTTGGCAAAAATACAGGCACTTTATTTGTAGATAAAACAATGAAATATAAAGTTGTTTTCTAGCAGTAACCTCTTCATCATTTACAGATCTCTTTAATGTGGAATTTTATAGATGACTTTTACTTCTGCAGAGATTGTGCATATTTACTGATACTGGTGGATTGTAGAAGTTTGAGTAGACTTTTATGATGGAAATGTTCTCAATTGGGCAGTTTTGTCATTATTGGTGCATGCATTTTGTTTCATTGTTTACTGGAAAAATGTTCAAAACCATAAATTTAAAACACCCTCTAACAACTGTACTGTATTATACAAGGAATATAATTTAATACAACCAGGAAGGTGTATCACACAGCACATGTATGTATTGTGTGCAAGGGGCCTATCATTTGAAAACAGCCCAAAGTTAATCTTTATACTAGCCAAATGTATTTTCTTTGAATGTGGGTTTCAATGCTGTTTGAATGAATGTGAGTTTCAAGGGCAGATAAGTTTTAATGCTAAGTCTATTTTCATTGTGAGACTGCATTGCATTGTTTAGCAGATGTCTTTGTGTTTATGCTGTAAAATGCAATCCAAATCATCGTAGAAGTAATGCAGTATGGACATTATAGTGTTTATGGTAAATGGGGTGAAATAGCCAAGTAATGGGACATTGGAATGGCTGCAGGGGGGAGGCTCCATTCAACCATGATTTTGTGAGGGGGGAGGGCAGCAAAGTCAAAGACAGCCCAGGCTGAACTATACCTCTCAACTGTCCAGATTTTCACAGAATGAATAGATTTTTGCTTCTTATTTTTGATTTGTTCCTCATCAAATTTGTGTTTTTCTGGCAAATCATTTAGGAATTAAGTCACTAAATAATGACAGACATTGAGTTTCAGACTTCATAACCTTCAGAAAAAATGCATGCTAAAGCAAGACCTGTTATTCTAGTAACTAAGTTTATACAAGAGCAATATTTAGTACTGTTTCTATGTTCCCCCAATATATTTGGCCTTGTCCAGATTTCCTGCATTAACAGGTTGAGAGGTATGTGCAAATAAATTAGTTTATAGAATTAGGCATATCCAAACCTCTCAACTCTCCCCGACTTTGGCTCAAAATGTTGCTCTCCCTCTAATAATCCCTCCACAAAATGGCAATTTTGGAAGAAAACATGGAGGGTTCACAATTAATAAATAACTGTAATAATCAGAGTTATAGACTGCTTTTATTTCAGAAATGCATGTAGATTTATTTATTTTGTCAGCTGCTAAGTTAACAGTACAAATATTTAAAAAAGTGTCCTTTCTTTGACAGGTTCCCAGCTGTATTGTGTGGTTGCTTTATATTTTTGCATCACATTTTTGGTCCATTTTTCATGAAATTCTGATTTTTCTGTCAAATTAGAGGCAAATCATTAAAGATTGAAGCTAGAAAATAATGGCAGACATTTGAGTTTCAGATTTCATACTCTTCAGAAAATTCATACTAATGCAAGACCTGCTATTCTATTAGAAAGTTTATAAGTGCAATATTTAAATATTGTCCATATTTTTGGGCCTTTGTCCCACTTCCATGTATGGCTTTGTCCATATTTCTTGCTCTGAAGTTGAGGTGTGTGACAAATGTGTCAGGGCCATCACAGTCAGCCAGAGACATTTGAAATTGTGACATACTTGTTGCACCCCACTCCCCCATGTAGTGACTCTGGGTGTGTCCAAGCAAGGCAAGGAGCAGTTATGCAGTGTAAGTGTGTATAGTATCCCGCCATCCAAGGTAAACAAGTACTATAGTGGCTTTTCATCTGTTCTTGCTTGATTTTGCAGAATGTTTTGATTTTCTGTCATATTTTTATACTGTTGATTTATGCTTCTTATTATTCAGAAAGTGCCGTTGCTCTGTGTTTAAGTAGCAAAGCTTTCATGACCATCAGGTAAGCTTGTCTGAGATTGTAAGATGCAAGTAAGCTTTAATAAGCATACTGTTAAAGAATTACCAACATTGAAAGCCTTTTTGTTGTTGTCATGCAGAGAATACTTACAGAACTAGAGAACATATAAGCCTTGGATATTGAAATGCATATGACAGTATTTGTAATAAAGGACAGGATTACAGTATTTTAAGAAGCTCATTAGCTTTGTTGGAGACTTGCAGTCATCTTTGCAGGCTTTACTTGTAAACTAAACAGAATCCCAATCTATCATGTGTGGTCCATAACCTGTGCAGTAATCCTTTAAGCAATGTATCTTGAGCTTGTTCCTTGTTTGCTGTTCATTTTGTACTTCAATCATGTTTTCCCCATGAAACAAGTAAAGAGTTGTTGTCAGGCAGCAGGTCTATTTTGGATAAGAAACATTTTTACAAGTGGGGGTATCACAGAAATTGCTACTTTCAGCATGTTACTTGGTACTTTTATAAAGCTGAATATAAATTATAATTAGAACTGCAGTGCAAGGAGAAGTGGTTTGAGTTGAGTGCTGCTTGTTTTTCTTATACTTGATTTTGGCATTCCAGTAATGAATTTAAAAACTATTTTTTTTTTATGCCTTGCAACGTTTTTGTTTCCATCTAGATTTTAAGTAAGCTGTCATGCAGCCAATGCACTGAAATATTTTTTTCTTCTACACTTCATTTTGTCTTGATTGGACTCTCATAATGATGGTTTGGCACCCAGGGCAGCATATTTAATTAAAGTTCCAGTTTTTGTGGTTTTGAGCATAGCTCTTCCCCTTTCTACTTGGTCACACTCCTTCCCATTGGCCACCCATTCAGCTGTCTCCTGCAGCTCCCCCCTTTATTTGAAATCACCAGCCGCCTCTGAATTCAAGTGCAACTTGGACAATTGGATGGTAAACTGGAAATTCATCCCTGGTTTGGCACCTATGTCTGTGATGCAAACAGGTAACCTGTAAATGGTTCATCTCCCAGGCCCATGCTTACACTTATCAAGGGTATCAGAACTAGTCAGAGATTTGGGATGCATGGCTAGGCTTAAAAAGGCCCTTGTGGTTGTTAGCCTAGTAAACACCTATAAACCTATGAACCAGTTCAGGACTTACCTCACTAACCATATCAAACAGTTAAAAAGACCTCAAAGGTCCTTAACCAAAAGGATTACAGGCCTGAAGTCACTGTGATATCAAGACAGACTAGAGCTATATCTCTTTATTCAGTTAATTATAGGCTTTTGAGGGTAGATCTTTGTCTTGCTTACCACTTGGACACCCTGCATGTCTAATGGCTCCACCAATAATCGTACCATAGACTTAAACCATCACCAACAAGTAAATAAACCATGTCCAAAGAACAGGTTTATTCCACTGCTTCCCCGAACCTCTGGAATAAACTCTCCCTATATACTAAGCAGTGCGACTCACTATCTTCCTTTAAACATAAACTAAATGACTGGATGGGTATCCACAATTTTTTTTCTGGGATTGGCTGTTATGAACTTTCAGGGAAAACGTAGGTGCGGCCTGAGGAAGGGTACTGTTAAGGCATAAATGGTAAAAAGACTAAATTACCTTGGAATAGCTATGAAATATATATTATAAATTATAAGTTATAAAAATTCACTTATAATAAATTATTCATGAAGAGTTTTTTTCGTGAGAGTCAGAATAACAGTTTTGGTATTTATTTGACATGTAATTTAAATTCTGTTTATATAGAGTATTCAGATATTCTTATGTATATTAAAAAACAGGAAATACAAACCTCTGCAAATACTCTTTCTGCAAGCAGAGAGCATTCATCCCATGAATCTTGTGAACTCTGCCTTTTCAGATAATTTATTTTAGAGGAAACTGTTTGTGCTTTGATGAGGGGGAATCTCATCAGGTTGCCTGTGATATAATTTACTGGCTTAGGGATGGGTTCAATCAGTTAGCGTCTTCTCTACATAAAGTGGGAAATGGACTCCAGCAAGATATTTTCTCCCACTGTATAAGGTGTAAGAAAGATGAGCAAAAGGAAGACATTTATTTTATAACTCCATTTACTTGTTTTGTTGAAGGGATAACTCTTATGTTAAAAAAGCACTGCACTGACACATAAGAACCAGAGATGATATATAGAGTTTACTAAAACTGAAAATATCTTGTAGAAATTCCCCCAGTTTAATGAATCACGCTGTCTACTGTTTTAAATGTCAGTGATACAGTTTTCACACAGTGTAAAGGGTGTTCTCTTTTGTTGTGTGCGGATAAGACATACTTTTAAGGCATTAAGTAATTATAATTGCCATCGAAAAGTAGTTGTTCACAGTTTGAAATGCCCATGCAGTTTTTATTATAGAGGGCAGACTATGAGATAAGTCAGAGTTTGAACATTTAAGGGATATCAACTATGCAGCTCTGAATTTGCTATTATTATTTTTTCAGGCGTGTTTTTTTCAGCATATATGTATGTGTTAATCCAAATTTGTTTTTTCATGTCCTTGATATATGTCACTAAGAAAATATGCTTGGCTAATATTTATGCATGCATCTCTGAATCCAAAAGGGTTAAATAATGAACTACTCATGAAGTATTTATTCTAAGAGATTTATTAATATGAGTTGAATAATTTATAATTTGTAATTGCTGAATTGTTAACCAGTACTTGTTGTATAATATAAATTTGTAAAAGAGTACATTTTAGGCATTTTTCACTATATTTAATTATTTCTCTGACTGGCTGTTCTCCCTTCCTGTGAAGTATTTAATGCGTTTTGTAGATAAGGTTTTGAACCTTGTGAAGGCATGCAAATGAGGTGCCAGTTCTTTTTGTTGTAGTAAATATAAGTTAAAATTCAGATCTAAAGCTAGCCAAATGTGTGTGTGTGTGTGTGTGTGTGTGTGTGTGTGTGTGTGTGTGTGTGTGTGTGTGTGTGTGTGTGTGTGTGCGCATGTGTGTGTGCGTGTGTGTGCATGTGTGTGAGTGTGTGTGTGTGCGTGTGCGTGTACGTGTGCGTGTGCGTGTGCGTGTGCGTGTGTTTATATATATATATATATATATATATATATATATATATATATATATATATATATGTGTGTGTGTTTTATTTATTTATTTATTTGACATTTGTTATTATAGCGAAATGTCCTTAATTGCTGGGCTTAGACAGTGGCGTTGTGTTTTAAAACATTAAGAGTTTAGCATACCTTCTCAGTGTTAAATCAGATCTGTTCAGGGTAGCTGTAGGACTCCACCAAGGGTATGTTTTGTCGCCCCATCTGTTTGTAATATTCATGGAACAGAGTTTATGCTGTACCCTTGGCATCAAATGACTGTAATCTCTGGTGTGCACTGGAGCAGTTTTTGCCAGAGTGTCAAGCAGCTAGGGTGAAAATTAAACTGAGGTAAGGTTTATTTCCTGAAAAAACATGGATTACTCTCTGGAGGTGAGAGGAAGATGCTACCCCAGATGGAGAAATGTAAGTGGTTTATGCATAAGGGCAGATGTGATCAGGAGACTGACCAGTAGGTGGGTGTAGTGGCAACAGTATTGCCAGACCTGTACTGGACTGTGGTGAAGTGAGAGCTAAATAAAAGGGTAATTCTCTCAGGTTACCTGTCAGTCTTTGTCTCCAGCCACACCTGTGGCCATTATCTTTAGGTAATGACTGAAAGGTTTAAAGATTCAGGTCCTTCACAGTACTGATGGGTTTTCTGTCTCAGTGACAGATCAAACAACTTGACAATCTGGAAGTTTCCTTTACCAGAACAAATATTTTTTGGGTTGAGAGGAGTCAGTCAAATTGGTTTGGGTATTTACTGAAGTTGCCCCATGCACCTTCCATGGTAATCAGGCCAAGCCTGACCCATTGGAAGAAGGCCTGAGACAGACTCAAGGCATACTGGAATAATTATATCACTCATATTGTATGGAAACAACTGGGAACCCACAACATGAGCTGGTGAATTTTACTGGATCAGGATGCTTGGTCTAACCTGCTTAGCTTGCTGCAACTCCAAATCTCAGCAGAATAGCAGTTTTGTTAAAAAAAGGGGGGGGGGGGTGAAATAATTAACATAATTTACTTGCTTATATAAAAAATACTGTTTATGCATTTTTTCATTTGTATATTGGCAAATTACCTTTACTTGTTCTAAATGAAACATTGCTATATCAGTTCTTAATTGCATACATCACATGGGCCTCCACTAGAGTAGGTTTAAGGTATTACGCAGTGAAGGCTCTAGCTTTGTTGGGTCTTTCTTGTAGTTTTTGCTAAATGGTTTGTCTATGTGACCTTTTTACCTTTCAGTTTAATTCTATATATTTTTATCCTAAATCACGGCCAGCTTTAGGTAAACTGGCATCTTAGGTTCAAAGGCTCCATGGTGCCCCCACCTCCCTGCTACCTAAACCATCCTAGCCTACACACACTATCCAAATTACTTTGTTGTTCCTTTTTGTCACTGTTTGTCTTTCTCTTCAGTTTTTTTTCCTACAGTTATTTACTCATTCATTCATCCAACATGTTCTATATAGGGAAGACTGTACTCTAACAATAGTGGAGAAAACAATTGCATTAAGCCAGCGGTTAGGGGGCCACAACCTCCCAGAAGCAATGAGATTTCTAGATGCCTTGAGATGCATTTTACAGTTTTTTAAAGCAATTTTTTTTTCATTCAATGATTGCTTGAATAAAAATTATGATTATGGAAATAAATTCAGTCTTACTATTAAACTGTGATTTTTGGTGCATCCTTTTAGCACATCTGAACGGACCAAGACTGCCATGTAATAACTAAATTAAGCAGGGGACTACTAGGCACTCAGAAGCCATAGGGTCATAGATGCTGTAAGGTGCAGTTTAGAACTTTTTCCAACCTTTTGATCTAGTGATGGCCTGAACAATAAAACATGTGTATGGAAAAGAAATTCAGTCCTACTTTTTTGTTTCAAGGAAGGAATACGTTGTATCCAGTTTTCAATGCTCAAAGCTGACCAAACACCACTTCACAATAAAATCAGAAAAAAAGCACTTGTGAGGATACATATATCCAGAAATAATAACTGCCTACAACCCTAACACCTCCAAATATGTAGTCACTTTCTGTGTATCTCCATCTGGTGTTAAACTGGGATTAAAATTAAGGCCTAAATGCCCACAGTCATATTTCAAGCTGCTACTGTCAGGCTTATATTCAGCATGCCTCCTCATCCCCTACCCCAAAAAGGCAGCCACCCTCTGTGTACATTTCCAGTGTCAGACTGGGACAAAACTGAAAATACAGCCAGAACAGAACATATTTACTGTCAGACATATATAAACAGCATGCTTATTCACTCTGTCCCAAAAGTTAGCCACCTGTATTTGCACTAAATGTTTTGAGTGTGAGAAAAATGAATTAAAAAAAGTAATGATTACAGCAATATTTCCAACTTGTTACTTCTAGACATAGTACAGTGCTCCTATATAGCTATAATGACCCTCTGTGGACCCCTCTGAAGTTTGTGAGAAAAGTTTAAAAAAAAATAATGATCTCACTGTCTCCAGTCCAACACAAGATATAGTGACCTCTGAGGTTTGAGTGGAAAGTTAAAGAAATAAAGACATCATCCCCAGCCCCCTGCACAAGTACAGAGGCCTTCTGTGCACACCTGTGAGCTGGGCTGGTTTTAGACTAGGTGGGATTCATGACTAGTAAAGCCATGTCAACATCCACTTATACAGCCTTGGTGTGTGGGGGCCACCAGCCCTCAGAACTTCTGAAGGTTTGGGTATGTAATGCATTTATCCCTTATTTTTTTCAAAGGATGAGTGTTAAACTTTGTAAGTGAATATAGGGTCGCTTACTTTCATCCAGACAACCATCAAAAAGCAGTTATACACTTCTATGCATAATTCAGATGTAAGATCATGATAAAAGAGGATGACTATGTAATTTGTTCCAAACAAACAGTTGTCACATTAAAATATTACACATTGTGTCACATAATCACATTAGTCCTGCAAAACCAAAATAATAAGAACACAGCTTCAGACAGATGACCATTTTCCTCTACAGAAGACAGCCACAGCAATTATAGCTGCTCTGTCTGTGTGTAAGTGTCCAGTTATGGAATCAATCTTACTTTTTACAAAAGCACCCTAGTCCTGCTAAATCAGATAATTGCTGTTTAAACTGAGCAAATGGCATTTCAGTGATGCGAGGTTTGTACTCCTGTGACCTCTCAATGTTTAGGGGGAAGGTAAGGTGGAGCACCACCCCCTGGAGCACTCACTCTGTACCAGGTGCATTTTTTTTTTCCTACAGGGGAGTTTTATTTATTTATTTTTAAAAGTATTGAAACATTGCTCTAAAAAATTAAGTGGGGAAAGAGGGCCCTTACAAAGAACAGTGCCCTAGTTAGTTGCCTAGTTTGCCTATGCGTAAGGTTGGCCTTGGCCTAAATTTGATTAGCCTATTCCCTCATTACATTTTCTTTTGCTGTTCAAGTTCCTTACCTTACTTATTTATTTATTTTATTTATTTGCAGTTTGATTACTGGGGAAGTCCACTGGGCCGAATTGACCCTTTTTCAATGGAGGCCCGGGGAGATACAATTTAGATACAACTGGTAGTTAATATTAAAGATAATGTAGAATAGTTACACATAAACGCATTCAATATCATGCATAATTAACAAATTCATTAAGCTTGAAGGTAGGGATCATACAGTTTCATTTCTGGAAAACAGATATGTGTTAGGTGTGGAAGCAGTTTACATACAAACCTTTTAAGAAAATGTAAATATGCTTTACATACACACATCAACAGTAGAATGCTATTTACAATATTTACAAGGTTGGGCTGTGTGAGGGTAGCTGTAGGAGTTGTTGAGAGCTTAGAGAAAAGCTATAGAAATTGTTGAGAGCTTAGATATGCTCATAGGAAGATAATTATGAGAGTTTTAGAGCTTGGGAACCAGAGAGAGAACCCCCTTTGATTAGGTTGGGTGAAGGCAGGTACATTACCATTTAGTGGACAGGTGTTTGAATAGTTGGGTTTTGAAGTTTTCTGAGTTTGGTATGGTTCTTAGCGTGGAGGGAAGGGAATTCCATTTTTCGCCTAGTGAGAAAGATAGGAGAAGTTGGCCAGCAGGACATTTAGGTATATGGATAGTAATTTAAGTTCTGTTTTTTTCAGATCTGAGAACTCTGTTGGGTGTATAAGGGGGGAGGATGTTAGTTAGAGCGAGACATCTTGTTGGGTGAAATATGAGTCTATGTACAGTAGTGAGATGGAGATAGTCTAGGTAGTTTGGGAGCTCAAGCCAATTCAGGGATTGTAGGGTTAGGCAGTGATGGGTGGTATTTTTAGATTTAGAGGCAAATTTAGAGATTTTGTTGTAGCAGTTTTCTAGTATAGACATGATAGAGGAGGACAGGTTGGTTAGGAGAGCGGCTCCATATAATAAGGAAGGAAGAAGATAAGTCAAGGCCAGAGTTTGCCTGATAGAGTTGGAGAGAAAGCGATTATTCCTATACAGCATACCTAGCTTTTGGTGGGTTTTCTTAATATTTTGTTGAATATGAATATCAAACTTGAGGTGTTCATCTACAGTAATGCCAAGTAGTTTGGCAGAGGGGACCACTTCTCTAGGTGAGTTGGTTTGACTATAGACTTTGAAGTTGTTTTTATCTTACTAGAGGGTCTTTGTGGAAGGGAATAGTAGAATCTTCAGTTGTTGAGAAGGCAGTTTGGGTTTTAGTCAGCAATTCCGAGAGGTTTGAGGCAGAGCAGACTAAGGTTGAATCGTCTGTGTATTGAATGATTTTAACATCAGGAATAGCAGTATGAAAGTTATTGATGAAGATGTTAGAAGGCATTGGCCCACTTACAATGTAAGCCCTGAGCAAACTAGTCATATATAGTTTTATACAGAGAGTTATGCAGTTTATGAGTATGTCAAATCTTTGATGAAGATGACCTGTTGATATCTTGTCTCTTTATTTTATGGAGTGCCTCTTTTCTGCTAATGCAGTTGTGACTTGTACCTTTCCAGTGCTATAACAAGAAACTGGCATTTTTTGTGTCTAAAGTATAGTTACACAGCCACAGACACTTTTGAAAAAACAAGAATTTTTTTATTTTGATCTTTTGAAGCATCATTCCTCCTTTATGGAGTGGCAGTGCTAGGCATCCTTGTACAGAATGCAATGATTGGTGAAAATACTATTAATAGAAAAAGCACAATTATAGTAGCTATTGAACTGTAAACTTTTATAGGTTCATAGGTTCATAGGTTTATACTAGGCTATCTGCCCTAAGGCATTTATAAGCCTAGCCCAAATTATTGTGGCTTACGCCACCCCTTATATGAAAAAATACTGTGCCCATTAGTTTGTTGTGCCTCTGTCCAGCAGTGACACAGAGATGATTCCTGGGGTAAACCTACGATCTCCCATCCACAGGTCTAGATTTCTCTTGAACAGAGTCAGCGAGGTGCTCTGCCTCACATGGACCGGGATTTTATTCCACAGCATAGGGAGTCTCTGAGTGATAAATCTATCCCTCCAGCACGTCCTATTTATATCCGTGCTAAGGTTTAAGTCGCTTGCTCTAGTGGTTTTGGTGGATTTGGATTTTTTGAGGTGGAGCATGTCCATTAATTCCGGGTTGGACATGGCCTTGTATGTCAGGCACATGTCACCTCTGAGCAGACGGTATGCGACTGAATAGAGCTGGAGTTTCTTCAATCTGGCAGCATATGACAGATTTTGGAGTCCCTTTATCCTTTTGGTGAGGAACTTTTGGGGTCTCTCCAATTGCTGCAGATGTCGGGTGAGATACATCCCGAATGGGGCATTGTACTCGATCATTGGTCTGATAAGTGAAGAGTACAGGGGAACAATGACCTCACTAGATCTGGATGTGAATCCCTTCATGATCAGGTGGGCAATGTAGAAGGTCTTTCTAACCACTTTAGCAATGTGAGTGTCAAAAGAAAGGCCACTGTCAACCTGGGTCCCCAGGTCCCTGATAACCTCTTCTGTGCTTAGTGGATTGCCACCTATATGGTAGCTTGGGGTTACCTTGTTTTTCCCGAAGGGTATGACTATACATTTTTGGCGTTTAACTTCAGGCCATGGCTCTGGCACCAGCTATCTGTTTCCGTGAGTCCCTTCTGAAGGATATCCGTGTCCGATGCACTTTCCACTATGGCCCAGTTTGCAGTCGCCTGCAAACTTTGTCAGCCAAAGTCCTCCCATGTTGGCCTGTACTTCTGAGAAGTAGATGCCAAACAATAGGGGCCAAGGACCGAGCCCTGTGGGACACCACTTGTGACCGGCTTGGAGTCTGACACAGCGCCAGCAACTCTAACCCTGTGGGTTCTGTCCTTAAGCCAGTTTGCAACCCATCTTGTGACATATGGGTTTACATTTAAGCTGGTAAGTTTTTCTACAATACCCGAGTGGGGTATTGTGTCGAAAGCCTTTGCAAGGTCAAGGTAGGCTGTATGGACTGCCTTTCCTCATCAATGGCCTTGGTGACTGTTTCGAAGAAGTCAACCAAGTTCAAAAGGCATGATCTTCCCTTGACAAAGCCAAACTGGGTCGGGTCCAATGTCTGCAAGTCCCCTATATCTTTGTTTATGAGCTCCATTATGATCCTCTCCATAGCTTTGCAGACTAGACTTGTTAAGCTTATGGGGCGGTAATTACCAGGGTCCGTAGAGGCACCGCCTTTGTGGAGTGGGACCACAGTTGCCGTACGCCACTCCTTGGGCACGTATCCTGTGGTAAGGCTGAGATTAAACAGCTGCCTTATGTGCGGGTTTAATTCCTCATTTAGCTTGTGTAGCACACAGCTGGGGACACCATCCGGTCCCATTGATGCTGTGTTTTTAGCTTTAGAGAGAGCAGCTTTCACCTGCGCATTTGAGATGTCCGGGAGGCTACACTCGGCTGGGATAGTTATCTCTCCTTTAGGGGGGGAGAGGGGGGTGAAGTTTGCACTGAACCTGTCTGCCAGTATGTTGGCAATGTCTGTGGGTTCAGTGATTTTTGTATCATTTTGGACTAATTCTGAGCATATCTGGGAGTTTCCACCCAGGTTCCTAACATAGCTGAAAAAGGCCTTATGATTGTCCTTTGAATCCATGGCAATTTTTCTCTCAAAATTGGCCTTAGTTGATTTTATGAGTGCTCGTATGTTTTACTAATAATGATCAGCGGTGACTTCCCTTTTATGGATTTTGTTCTATCATGTAATAGCTTTCTCCTCTTATTGTACAGTTTGTTAATGGCCGGGTCCACCAGACTGGACGCTTGCCCTTTGTGGAAAGAGTCTTGGTTTTATTTGGGATTGCCTGATCCATGCAGTCCTGGAGGTGCTCATAGAAGGCATTTGTAAGGGCTTCCGCAGCTTGGGTTGTGGTTTCCTCTGGCTCAGGGGCCTTGAAGGATACCACACCAGTCTTGAGTAGTGTGAAGTTTGCTTTAGAGAAGTTCTTCACTATGGTCTTTTTTGCTTGGGGTGGGGGCGGGATGTGGATTTCCAGTGAGATTAGTTTATGATCAGATCTCACCAATGAGGGATATACTTCCGGTGTGGAGCATTTTGTCCCCATGTTTGTGACAATGAGATCTAGTATATTTTCTCCTCTCGTGGGAACAGTGACTAGCTGTTCCATGGCATTTGAATTTATGAACTCCAGGAACCGTTTGGCTAGAAAGTTAGGGCTTGAGTAATGTTCCCAGTCTATATTCGGGTAGTTGAAGTCACCCAATATGATGGTGTTTGGAGATACATTTATACCCTCCAGTGTCTTCAGGAAGGCTGTGTGGGGTTCCTGAGTTTGAGAGGGTGGCCTGTAGCATGCTACAATTTGTAGAGCAGTTTTGCCTATGGTTAGTTGCACCTGGATGGTTTCCGAAGCTTCGTGCGTTGCCACCAACCTGGAGGTGTGAGTATCCTTTATGAATATGGATACACCCCCTCCTTTTGTGGTGTGGTCTGGGTTTTGGGGCCGGAACGCATGATATGAGGTAAAACCTAATAGTGCCGGGGTGCTCTCAGGAGCCTTGAACCAGGTTTCAGTTACAGCACAGACATCGATGTTCTCCATACTGAGAAGGGCCTCGAGTGCGTGCATTTTGAGATTTAGACTTCTGGCATTGAGCAGCATTACCCTCAGTTTCTTCCCATTTTTGTTATAATGTGACCTAAATATTATTGTTGGTTTGAAATAAAGCACAGAAAGTGATGTGTTTGTAAACATGTCTAACAAAGTTCAATAAATTAATACATACATACATGCATGCATATAAACATACATACATACATAAAAAGGATGAAATTACACAGTAGCTGCTATATGGGTAAGGCTGCCTTGGTCACACTGACTGATGTGACAATTTTCAAAGAGGTGAGGGACCTTCTAAAATAGCAGTCATGATTTTATGTGTAGTCACTGTAGATTCCAGGATGTAATAGCAACTGGATAAATTATAGCACTGGCATAATAGGATTGTGATACAACTGGAGTAAGAGAATTAATTTGCAGTACATGGATACTCTGCACAAACTAAAACAGTGACCGCACAACATTCAGAATGTAATGAAATGCATTGATTACATCCAATATAATATAACAAGTATAAGGCTGTGATTAACTAAAATCTTGTCCTTAATCAGAGCCTGGAGACAAGCTGACGGGCCCAAGAACAGAGTGATAACGACATACACTTAGCCTTTTGTTGGATCCCTTACTTATAGTGACACTGCAGACAGTTGTAAGTTAGTCTGCTGTTAATCACATCAGGAATTGTAAAGACAGAAAAAGAGACAGAGAGAAAAAAAATAGCATTTATTAAAGAGCCTGTAACAGCAGGAACAAATTAACCTGATTAACAACCATAAAGTAGCTGGGCTTGAAAAGATAGATATAATAATAACATTTTAAAATCACATCAGATTAATATGTTTTAATTAAAGGAATAAAACAGTTTACTTGAGTGGGAGAAAAAGAATGACAACTGCATGGGGCTAGATGCAACATCAGGTGCCTTCCTTTCTCAGCAGCATCATATTGAAATAGTGTCTATGTTAATAGAACCAGGTTACAGTTGACCTACTTTACTGCATGATCTTAATGTCATGTACCTTAAATTAATTATTTACTTGTTACTCCCAGATTAAAATGAGCGCCAGAGAAGTTTGTGCGTGGTTAATAAGAAAGTTTAATCAAGGAGGGCAGTACGCACTTTGAGGACTAGTGCAAGACACCCAACTCTGTGCCACACAACAGAGTTTTCAACAAACTATGGAGTGTGTCCCTATGTCATATGTGAAAAGAATGGCAAGACAGATTAGAGGCTAATCTCAATCTGATTTAGTGACTTCAGGAACGACATGTGCAGAATGTCAAATGCACAAACTCCCCCTGTCATTGTTATGCAAAACACTGCAGACATGGCAATATAATATAAGCAGAATGAAGATGGGTGCACAGAGGTCTGAAGATGGGCTGGGGGTTCAACAAGCATTACTCAGTGCATGGGAGTATAAAGTGATGAACAAGGTATACAAAGTGCATTAAACAATAAGTAGGTTATGGAAATGCCAGAAGGGTGTGCTGAAAAATAGAAAAGGACCTTGTGTTCATCAGCCACCATGATCTGAAGGTAGGATTATCAGTGCAGCATGGCAGGAAGTGAGAGAAGGTGGGGCTGCCATAATTGTTAAGGTCTTCACCTCACAAATATAAGTTAGTGATTTTGATTCTGACTTCAAGTTCTTTATTAGGCTTGTAATAGTCTGCAGACTGATAGTCTAGTATGAATCTATGCTGAACTGCCATATAGTGCCTATTACTAGCAGGAAAGAGGAGCCAATCATTTTAGTGAACAATGAAGGGGTAAGGCTCTGCCTAAATGCTGAATGCAGTGCTGGAGACTATGCTATGGTAACAACTAAGATGCAGAATGTTTTTCTTCATTTTTTTTTTGGGGGGGGGGGGTCATCAAAAATAGTACAAAGACAGATTCTTTAAAAAAAGTGTCTGTATGCCCCAACGAGAAGAGAAATATATACGACAAACAATCGGGTAACTTAAAGGAGGACTCAGATGCAAGAATGTACAAGCAGTGAAGTATTTAAGAGTGGTTGCACCAGACATCCTTTCATGTTAGTATTCTATTCAGTTGCCCCACTCTGTGCAACCTTGATCTTCTCCATCCACCCTGTGCAGTTTTCATCCTTTATTCCATAGTCTACAACATAATTTGGAAAAAAAATTCCAAGGACTTGCTACTATTTCATGACTATTTTGAATCCCCCTTTGTCGACTTTCCATAATGACCCTTGTTTGCCAGTCTTACATTAGGTAATGACGTTCTGTTTATAAAATTCTGTTAACCATTCAGCTGATGTACATTCTACTGAACACTGTATGTAAAGCATTATGTATTCCACTTCCTTATCTGGTCTTTATAAAGAAAAACACTCATATCCATTATACAGCACTTATTGCCTACCTGATCAACACACTTGTGAAATTTAAGCTAATTCCTCCATAAATTACTACTGTACACTGCCTAAAATTGTGCAGTACCTCTGTCCATATTATATAGTATTGCTGAAATGTTACTGTTTAACACCTGAACTTATATTTGTTTCTTGTAATGTATGCAGTGCTTGTATGCCTCTATGTACTGGTTATTGCCAGTTGCCTGAAGTCATGTCTGAAAAGGTCCATACACCAACTTCCTGGTTAACATAAACAAATAAATACCTCCCTATTTTTTTTTTGCTTCACTCTCTATGTTACCCTGTTGTACCTTCATGACGTTTCCCCATGCTTTCATGTCTTAAAGGACTGAAAGGCTTAGATGAAGTGGGGGAAAGGACGATTCAAATAAAACGTTATACAAATTTCCATCGCAGTGTGTAATGGTGAAGTGATGCTACACCTGTCCTGCAGTGATGCAGACTGAATCAACAATGTGTTTAATGGATACTTATAAAGGAATTCTGGAGGGCAGGTATAATGCATTTTTTTATTAACTAGATAAGCCCATTGGACACATGTGCTGTTTTCAGGGTAACTCAGGGGTATTGTCTGCTCAAGTGTCTTACTCAGGGTCACATGGTAGGCAACGAGAAGTGGAAAGAATCAGACCCTATTCCCTTGACTACAGAAAGCAACTCATTAACATCTCAGATCTTTAATCATCTGCACTAACTGTTAGACTCTGTGCTAACTGCCAGAGACAGCAGGCATCTAGAAAAGCAGTGTTAGCTTGCAATTCATTCAAAACAGGTAAACTTTGAGTATCATAGATATTTATTTGCTGGCATAGTCTACTTATCTGTTAAATATAAAGTTATCTGAATCAGTCCTTGAATTCAAAAACCTGGTCAGCATGTAGGCATAAAGGCCTACTCAGGTTTACTCATGACACCATGCTGACCCACAAGGCAGTACAGCAGTTAGTCAGTTGTCTAGTCTATCTCATTTTAAAGTCTGTTACATTAGTGCTATGCATTTTCCTAGTAGTGGATGACATGGCATCATCACCTTCTATATAAAGAAATGCTTGTGATATATAGGATTGCGTTTGTTTCTCCCTGACTTCAGATTATGACTCATGACACTGTCATACTCCCATTGTCTGTGCAGCACAGTTGCATATCTCTCAACAGTTTCATCATTAATTTAGAGGTACCTGTACAATTCTACTTTTGCATTGTGCGTTAGTACAGATTAACATTCACTGCTGTAACCTTAGCTGTGACTCACTGACAGTTTTAAGTACTTTCTCTCAGTCCAAGAACATGTGACCACATCTTTAAAATGAATCCCCACGTAATGCTTGCTGCAGTAGAGTCTGATTTGGGCAGGATGGCCAGATATAAATGTCAAGGTGGAAAACTTAGGTATTAGGGTTCTCTTAATCTTAACTGTGGGCCCATCCATCACACTGTAGCTCCAGTGTTCCAAATGTATTAAATGTGATAACTCTCATAGAACTCATCTTCTAAACTACTACAGCTTTTTATGTATATGAAGCACACAAAGTTTCCAGGCATCCAACCTTTCTGTATTTATAGTGAGGCAAGAATATTTATTCAGTCATGGATAAAGTCCACTTTCATAGGTTTATAGGTTGGTACTAGGCTTAGGTTCATAGATTGGTACTAGGCTATCAGCCCTAGGGCCTATACAAGCCTAGCCATAACAATTCCCTGGCTATTTCTTCCCACAATATTTACTTCCCCGGATGGACCCCTGTTTAGCAGAGCGACTGACATGATCCCTGGGGTGAATTTCCTAATTCCCATCCAATTGTCAAGTTTACTTTTGAAGAGGGCCAAAGAGGCACTCTGCTTGACATGTATGGGCAGTCTGTTCCAGAGTCTGTGGAGTCTCTGGGTCAGGAACCTATCCCTCCAGCATGTTTTGTTCATTGTGATGACAAGGTTTAG
>NC_056728.1:479218199-479300699 GCF_019279795.1 Protopterus annectens
GGCAACATCCAGACACTTGATCCGACACAGTTTGGTTTTGTCAAGGGGAGGTCATGCCTGTTAAATTTGGTTGACTTCTTTGAGACAGTCACCAAGGCTATAGACGATGGGAAGATGGTGCACACCACCTACCTTGACCTGGCCAAGGCCTTCGATACTATTAGCCACTCAGGTATAATAAATAAACTCCCTCAACTAGATATCAATCCATATGTTACCAGATGGGTAGCAAACTGGCTTACTGACAGAACCCAGCTAGTCAAAATAGGGGAAGCCACCTCAAGTAGTAGACCCGTAACAAGTGATGTACCCCAGGGATCAGTCGTGGGGCCTCTGCTGTTTGGGATATACTTCTCAGAGATGCAGGCCAAATCTAGTGGGCTATGGCTGACCAAGTTTGCAGATGACTGCAAGCTGGGTGCTGTCATCACTTTCCTTAGTGATGTGAACATCCTCCAAGGTGGTCATAACATCCCTGTATTCTTCCCTTATAAGACCAATTATTGAATACAGTGCCCCTTTCGGCATGTACCTCGCAAAGCACATGCAGAAGCTGGAGAGACCACAGAGATTCCTTACCTGGAGAATCCAGGGCCTCAAACATCTAACCTACACAGACTGGCTAAAAGCTCTGTCCATCTACTCAGTCTCCTACAGACTCTTCAGAGATGACCTCTGTCTGACACACAAAGCAATCTCAGACCCGGCTCTGATGAGACTGCTGCATATCCGCAAGTCAAGCCCCACTTGAGTAACCCGCATGCGAGACCTCAACCTGGTCTGTGACATCAATAGGACTTGTGAAAAAAACACCCTTGCAGGTCCAGTGCCTTTAAAATCCTGGATTCAGATAGATGTGTGCAAAGTTCTTTATAATCCACAGGTTATGCTGTAAACAAGAACGCCAATAAACGAAAAAAACAAATTGAAATTTTATTAAGCTTAAAAACAAGCTTTCCGTCGGCGCTCTGCATCAACTTCCTCAGAAAAACAAACTGCACCACACATTTGTCTCACTATAAATACATCACTACTCCACTCAAATGCGCCCCCTAGCGGTTCCCCTTTAAAAAGCCCATAATTACACTTTAAAATTTTTAACGAAGAAGCGGCCAAAATGTTCAACAATTTGGTATCTACTACTCATACCTGCCATCAATGTTGGTAAACCTATGATGCTCCAAATATTGAATTTTAAAGCCACCATAATTACATATAAATACAAATGATCAAATGTGTCAATAGCCACAAGAAAAAATACAATGTATTTTAAAAATAAATATAAAAGTGGAAAGAAAATTCCCACAAGTGTTAATATAAACATTAATATAAACAATAAATAGTGAACACAGAAATGAAATAAAAAATGGTAAAACCCAAAAATATGTTCCCAGATGGCATTAAGTCACTCCAGGGGGCTTCACCTCACTAGGCTTCTCAATTTGAGAAAGCAACTGATGGAAAGCATACTGTTAAGTCCAGGTAAATGGTAAGCTTCCAACTTAAGTTGTGACATCGACTCCTTGCATTCAAGTCTTAAAGAATCGGGTCCCCCCATAAACTCTTGGTTTAGCTGATCAATGACTGTAAACGAAAATTCGTGACCTGGATTGTCTAATATATGTTTGGCCAGAGCATTGTCGACCTTCCCCTTCCTGATGGCATATAAGTGCTCGTATACTCGTTCCTATAGTTTCCTATCAGTCTTGCCGATGTAGAAACCTGGGCAGACCGAACACTGGGCTAAATATACCACCCGATAACTGGCACAATTGTATCTTCCTTGTATGAGATATTTCTTGTCCCTGGTGGAAAAAGCTGAACTTGCTTTAATGTATCTGCAGTACCTGCACATGTTACATTTGAACATCCCAGATCTGGGGGAGGCACCAGCAACTTTGGACTCCAGGATG
Source organism: Protopterus annectens (assembly GCF_019279795.1). Lineage (NCBI taxonomy): Eukaryota > Metazoa > Chordata > Ceratodontiformes > Protopteridae > Protopterus > Protopterus annectens. Next base: position 479,220,113 of record NC_056728.1, read on the forward strand.
TTTTTGATGTTAAGGCCCCTCCTGAAAGTAACCTTAGGGGGTGATAATAGTCCAAATGCACCTATTGACTCGATGGTTAATAAGTACCAATTTTTCTTTATAATGGACACAATGTCCATTGCATCCAAGTTGAATGAAATTACAAAAGAACAATTGAAAGTATCAGGCTCACTGGCGAGGTGAGGTAAACATAAAGACCCATCCTCCATATTCCCCAAAATGGGGCGGAAGTGGCCATTGGCCCTCTTCCCCTGCACTTTCAAACTCAATTCTGCGACAAAATCAGTGGGGTACCCTCTGCTGACAAACATGCCAAAGATGAACTTGCACTCCTCGTGAAATTTCTTATCTTCTGATGTCATACGGGCTGCTCGAACAAATTGGCCTTTCACGATAGCCCTCTTTTGATGTAATGGGTATTCACTGTCAAAATGTAGATAAGAATTTGAGAAAGTCGGCTTCCGATGTATGCTGGCCACGAAGCGATTTAGGCTCCTATCTTTCTCTAGTTCCACGTCCAAGTAAATAATTTTGTCAATGGCAAACTCAGATGTGAATTTTAAAAATTCTGTGGAGCCATTAAAAAACGACACCAAGTTATTAACATCATCTAGAGTGCCATGAAAATGACAAAAATGTCATCCAAAAACCTAGTGTATAACGCTACTTTCTCTTGGACCAAAGAATTAGATAAAACAAACATCCTCTCCCAGTGGGCCATAACTAAATTGGCCACACTGGCTCCACAGGGTGATCCCATAGGGACCCCAATCAATTGATGGAACCACCGGTTATTGAATGTAAAACAGTTGCTGGTAAGAATAACCTCCAGTAGTTCGCTGACCATCATAACTTCTTCTGCAGGAGCATGGTGAAAAACCATTTCCAATTGGATCCACTCAACCACCTCCAAATGGGGGATAGATGAGTACAGGTCAACAACATCAATGGTCAAGAGAATACAATCAGCATTAAATGGAACAGAACCCACTTTTTCCAAAAAAGCCCAAGAATCTCTCGAAATGTATTGAACTCTGTCCACATACTTCTTGAGAATCTCGTCCACCACCTTGGCCGCTGCATACGTAATGCTTTCCCTGGCACTGACCAGTTGCCGCATAGGTGGATCATAGATGTTCTTGTGTATCTTGGGGTTCCCAAACAAGACTGGAATTTTAGGTGATGCCACAGAAACAAAATTATATACATCCACATCAGTAACGCCATTGATGAACATCTCCTCGAAAAATGACCGGATGTGGCACAAGCTAAGATTCAATTCATTCTTAGAAACCTCCTGGTAAGTATCATAAGATAGGATAGCCAACATCCTGTCATTGTAGTCATTCATATCCATAGCCACATCAATAGGACTTGTTGGTGGGACAGATTTGTGTCCCAGAGACTCCCCCTTTTGTGGAATAGACTCCCTCTCCATGTAAAGCAGAGTACCTCATTAAACCTTTTTAAGCACAACCTGGATAACTGGATGGGGAACGGAAAATACACCCCTGGGATTCCACCTATGTCCCTGTTGGAGAGTGGCATAGGGTGCTGACTTGTTGGAACATGGGCTAAATTCTTGGTTAGGTTTGTAAGGGCCTCAGGGCCAATAGCCTAGTAACTTCCTATGATCCTATAACTAGAGACACACACACACATACATACATACAGACACAGCCACGGCCACACACACAGTATCTGCTGGATACCCTTTACTGAAACCTTGAACAATCTTCATGTTTAGTGTATTATTGAGCTCATTATCTATACAGAATGAAAGAAAAACTGACTAAACTCCAGTCCATATAATAAATGTGAAAATGCAGACGACTAAATGACAACATGGTACCTTAGATGGCACCTGGTAATGTACAGGGAAAGAAAATTGTGAAGATTTATGTGTGAAATAAGGCACTGTGAAAAAAAATCATGTTTGCAGAATATGTGGATCATAGAATAATGACTGTTCTCAAAGCTTTTCTGAAATAAGTGAAACTGATGATCATTTTAAAAGCAGAAAAGTCACAAATACAGGATATTAATGCTGTGGAGACTGATTATTGATTCCCACGTGATCAGTTAAATGACAGAAATGCTTGTTAAGTACAACATAAATTCAGTATGTAGATGCTGTTCAGCATAATAGCAGAAAGAGTGTATAAAAATGAGATGAATGAAAACATAAATGTGAGAAGGACTGCTAGAGATTTCAAGACGTTTGGACTGAGAAAACACGGATGAATGTTTTAGATCTATAACATATGCATCAATATTCTGTTGCACCCCTTGATTTTTGGCTTTTGTAATATGCAGTTTGATTTCTGATGTTACACTGTACTAGAGGTTACAAGGCCCTCTGTATACTATGCATTTTTGTACCCCAATCTGCCTAACACTTTCAGTCTATAAAGCAGAACTGCTCACTTAAAAATGAATAATGTTATTGTTGCCACGCTCACCCCCTGTACACTTTTCAACGACTGTAGAGAATGTTGAGTACCAGAATGCTATTAGCTGTTGTTTTATGTGTTGTCACTGGCTTTCAGGTATCCCAGATGGGAATGACAATCCTGCACTATACATTGCGCTTTTTTGCACCCCTCATTTAGTACATTTCAAAGATGAGAATAGCTTGCTGCAAAAATGAATAAAAGCGTCAACATTTTGATTCTCTTACATTTTATAACTGTTTATAAGAGGAGAGACAAAGTCCCCTTAAACCTATGGATTTGCTTTATATTTTAATTTCTTAACTGTTGAAAGGAGAAGTTGTAGAAAAGGGATTCAAGCACATCTTTATTTATTTATTTATTTTTCGTACCAGAATGAATTCACTTTATCAGCAACATAGTGAATAACGTATATGTTATTTAAAACAAGGGCTGTGGATAAATTCTTCCTGGCTGCTGTATTATCCTTTCCAGTTTCTTAATTTCTTTTCACTGATGATTTTGTTTATTTTGTTTCGCAAAACATTCTAAGAAGTTTATAGATTTTATAATGGGAACATGACCCTCATTAGCCCTTCTCACCACTACTATTATATAGGTTCTAATTTCTAAACATTTGGTAGCTGTTGGACAAATGAGTTATTAACCCCTTGCCTAGTTAGTCAGGTAAAATATTTTCTTCTTTGAGAGGACCTATTGTAACTTTGTTTGTTTATTGCTGTTTGATAACTGATAAATAGGCTGGTCACTTGACTGTTTGGAGCTGCAACTTGGTCTCCATATTAAAAGTTTAAATTCCAGTAAACGGAAATTCAAAACATGGATTAGCACACATACACATAAATATGTAATATCAAAGTAGGACTACAGTATGAGCCTTCTATAGTAGCTTTTATCTGTCATTACAGAAGCATGTGCAAATGGCATCCTAGAGAACACGGCCGGCCTTAGGCATAGGCGAACTAGGCGACCGCCTAGGGCGATGTAGAGGCCAGCCACGTAAAGGGAGCAATTTGTGTTTATTTATTTATTTATTTTAATTAATTTACTTTTCTTAATAAGAAAAGTAAATTCATTAAAATAAATAAACCATAGGGCGCCAGAATTGTAGGGCAAGGAGGGAAGCGAGTGCCCTCCCACTTTTACAGCTGCAGGTTGGCCAGGAGGCTTTCAAGAATTAACAAAAAAAAAAAAACTTCACTCCATGGTAGCGGAGTCTGCTCCTTTTAATAGGAACGTGCATGCGTCACATCCACGCACGCCAACATGGATGTAAAGACATTCTAAAGTTGCACGCGGAAATTAAGCTAGCACTTTAAGATATGGGTTAACTCCATGTGTATGCATGTAGCTATTCGGATTAAAAAGAAGGTAAGTGTATGTGTGTGTCTGTGTAGTTTAAATTGGCCTTCTGTATGTGAGAGAAAGTGTGTGCGTGTGTGTGTGTGTGTGTGTGTGTGTGTGTGTGTGTGTGTGTGTGTGTGTGTGTGGAATTTTAATTAGTTGTTCTGTTTGTATGAGAGATAAGTGCATGTGATACTATGTGAAAGAGCAGGTGTGTGTATATGAGAGAGAAGGTGGATGTCTGTGTGTTGTATGAGAGAGTAGGTGTGTGGAATACTACATGATTATGTGTTACATTTGAGGAGCGTAGCGATGTGCGATCCCAAGTATTATTATTTCATCAGTTATAGGAACCATTCATACAAAATGCGCACCGCTCATAAACCTGTTGTGTTAAGCTATTTCCCCAACTTTAAATTGTATCTGCAGTTCTGTGCAATAGTCAGTGGAATGTGGAGGGGGGAGGGGGAGGGGGGTTTAAAGACAAGTTGAAAAGTGTAATTACCAGGAATGAGATCTGCTTTCACAGCTCCTTTCCAATCAGGTACTACAGCGCCCTGCCTGGATGCATTTTAAAGATGTAAAATTGCTACATGAAGTCACACAGCATCTCCCCAGTTTACGGTGATGAGCTATCCACTTAGTGTTCCTTACAGGCACACAAAAATGATTTCAGCAGTATATCACTCCATTCTGTATTTATCGTCTGGGCTCATATAACTGTAAAAATGTATGCACATCTAACCCCTACTCTTTGGTTTGGCAGGTAACCACATGAGGAACAGGTCACATTCTATTTGGGAACTGTAGTTTGGAGACTAAGTAAATTTCAATCCCACAAGGTTTATGAAAACTACTTGTTGAATATGGCCACTTCAAAAAAAAAAAAAAAAAACTGTTATCACTACCTTCCCTGTAAAACCCAACCACGTGCAATTTCAGGGTTGATATTTTTAATATGGGAATGTTTCACTTTCCTTTTAGCAAAAAGGTTGGTTAACCGATTGCGTATACATTTATAATGAGATTTCAATGCTCAACTAACTGAAGCTTATTCTAATTTGCTGAGCAAGACAATGGCATGGCATATTTTCACAGGAATTAAAATAAGAGTTTCTTAACATACTTCATATCCTTCAGAAATGCAAGTTAACACAAATCCTGTTGTTCTATCAACTTAAGTTAAAAAAGTGTAATATTTAAAATCTATCCCTATTTTTATGGTCATTGCATCCACATCCTATCCAGATTTCTTGCAGTAAGGTTGAGAGGTATGCATACCTCTCAACTATCCATATTTTTGCCTCATATTTTTGGCCTATTCCTCATAAAATTTGTGGTTTTCCGTCAAATCACTGAAGATTTAAATAACTAAATGTCATGCATTTGAGTTTCAGCCTTCATTTCCTTCAGAAAATGCATGGTGGGTTGTAATGACATGTTTGAGGGGCTTTTTATGGTTAAAATATTCTGAAATGGGTAGTTTTGTCATTATTGGTTCATACATTTTGTTTCATTGCTTACTGGAAAAATGTTCAAAACTACAAATTTAATACATACTCTAACAAGTGTAAATGTTTCTATGTGCAACTAGCTGTTTTTTGTTTATCAAATGGCACACTGTGTTGTAAAATCTGAAAGCAGTGTTAGTAGTATAATTGCCTTTGGTGCAGAAGGTAGTAGATTCTACTCCCACGCCATGTAGATGGTGTGCTGATATTGGCTTGCCCATATGATTGTTGATTATTTGGTGCATTATAAGGGGGATAGGGATTCTACACTCCTGAGTATGTCCTTTGTATGAGATGCCTAGTGACTATGAACTTGGTCATTTCCTATTGCAATATTATCAACTTACCATTTTTTTAATGCAATATAGGCAATTAATTCTTCAAGGAAAGCAGGCACTGAATTTGTAGATAAAACATTGATATGTGAAGTTGTTTTGCCGGTAGCAACCTCTTCATTAGGTACGGATTTCTTTAATGTGGAATTCAGATGATTTTACATCTGCAGAAATTGTGAGTATGGAGTAATATTGGTGGATTATAATGACAGATGTCTTGAGTGGACTTTTATGGTTGAAAATTTCTGAAATGGGTAGTTAATTGGTTCATACATTTTGTTTCATTGCTTATTAAAAGAATGTTTAAAACTACAAATTCAAAACACTTTCTAACAAGTGGTACTGTATTATACAAGGAATATAATTCAGTGTAATCAGGAAGGTGAATCAAAGAACAAATACACGGATGTATGGCCTTAAAAATTGTGTGCAAGGACTCTGTTTTGAAAACAGCCCAAAGATAAACTTAATTCTTCACTGGCCAGATGCATTTTCTATGAGTGTGGGTTTTCATGCCGTTTCAATGAATATGAATTTTTCCATTTCAATGAATGTGAGTTTCAAGGGCAGAGAAGTTTATTGCCTATGCCAAGTCTGTTTTTATTGCGAGACTGTATTGTTTAGCAAATGCTACCTGTGTTTGTGCTATTTTATTTCAATATCTGTAATGACTGTAGAAGCAAATAAGAGAACAGTATGCATGGTAACTGGTGAGAAATAACCAAATAATGGAACACTGGAATGCGGGCTGCTGCTGAGGGGAGGGGATTGCAGCAGGAGTGGCTGCTCTGGGGGGCAGTCTATTACCCTGCCTAGGGCCCTTTTTGACTGTGATCTGGATCTGGTATTTAAAGTAGAAAATACTATGCAGAAGTAGTTGTAGTTAAAGATACCTTGTAATGTAGTTATTCTTCCTATGCATTTAAATAATTTAAGGAAATGACTGGAGTGGCTTTCTTGGGGAGTGACTCTGTGGGTGTGGCTCAAATAGGGGTGTTTCATGACTGTGGTGTGGGTGGGGCTTAAGGAGTGCCGGAGCACTACTTTGTCCAGGGCACCATTTCGGCTAAGGCCGGCCATGCTTGAGAATATGTTATTTCTTTACCTGTGTTGGTAGGTCATACCTAAAACTGAGTAGCTGTATATTCCACTATAATTATGTGTGAGTTCTAACAAGGTATCACCCATATGATTGTTCTGCTGAATTGCAGTATCATTTAAAGGATTATAAAGCGGAGTCTTTTTTTCTGTACCGATTGTATTTCTTTCTTTCTTTTTCTTTTTTTTTGGGCTGGGCTGCACAATGGCACAGTGAATAGCATTGTCACCTCACAGCAAGAAGCTGTCTGGTTTGTTTACTGCTGGAGTGCCTTCTGTGTGGAGTCTGCTTGTCCTCCCTCTGTTTGCATGGGTTTCATCTGGGTGCTCCAATTTCCTCCCACACTTCAAAGACATGCAGTAGGTAGATTGGGCACTCTAAACTGCCCATAGGTGTGAGTCTGTGGTGTGAAGGGCTATCAATCCAGTGGTGTAAACCTTGGCTCTAGATGATTGTCACTTCTGAAGTGACACCCTGACCCCATGTGAAAAAATGGGAAATAGGGGGTTGTGGATAGATTTCTTTGATACTTTATGCAATAAGGTAGTAGTTGAAAAGGGTGAGTGGTGTATGCCATTTATTTTTATTTGATTTGAATTGATTTGGTTTAATAAATGGATAGGTGAGCTGGTCCAACATTATCCTTTTCTGTCACAACATCAGTCACAAAGTGACAAAACATTTGAATGATTTTAAAACAGATGTATGTTCCTGATAAAGTAACCTGTGTAGATTATAAATGCAGATATTTACTTTTGAATGAATTAGAATGCATTATAGAGGGTTGTTGTTCACAGTCAGCACAAATAATGAAGGCAGTTCTTTACAGAGATTTGCTGAGTAGATGCTATTTGCTAAAAGAAGGAGAAAGTTCAGTCTGTATATTGAGCTACTCTGATGTCTTAGAAGCTATTTACACAGGGCAGACAAACAGATCAGGCAATTTCAAAAAGATGGAAAAAGGTTTATCAATAAACTGATTTACATCAAAGTGTCATAAGCAATTTATACAATGTCAATTAACAGTTCAGATGTGCATTTGACTCTGGCTTTGAGATGAACATATGCATGGTAGCGATATGCAAAAATATATATTTCCATACAGGATAGTCACATAGACAATATATACAGAACAAGACATTTATAGTAGAAATTCCAGTTATGGTGAAATTGTGGGTGGACAGCAATGCAGCAGTTTATAACATTTGACAGTTTCATACATAAACATTATATACATAATGTAAATAGCTAGTTATATTTTCCATCCCTGAATGAGATAACACCCCTTTCTCTTCTTCAACACCTTAAAAACTCTTACTTCTCCTTGCTTACCTCTCTTATCCATTATCTCTAAATGTCTTTACCCTTCACTACTTCTTTAGACCTCCTCCCAACCTTATAACACCCCTGTCTGCAACATCTATTTCCTCTAAGAATCCCTACATGATACTTAATTATTCCTACAGAATCTGATAACCTACTGTATGTCTATGCTCAGGACACTACCAGAGCAAGCTAACCTGTGACATTCTATCTTTATGGTATCAAAAATGTTACTAAAGAGCCAGATGACAAAGACATTGTATTTTACTCAGGACACTGCCTATACATACAATGTTTCTTCGAAATCGCCTATCAGTTTTTCCTGTTGTACATATGAATGCTTACTGTAAATATCATTGACAAACTACATTTGACTCAATCTGTGTATTTAATTGCACTTACTGATTATCTGCCTAACCTTGTGTCATAACGTGTAACCTTATGATGTCACTCTTGAGTTACTAGCTCATTAAAAAGAGAAACTCAAGAGTTACATCATAAGGTTATACGTTATGACACAAGGTTAGGCAGATAGTCTGACTAAGCTAGCACCCTTTTTCAGCAGAGGCCTGGGCAGAAAAGCTCCATATACTTATACAGTAGTTTTACACACTAACAAATATAAAGAAAAGTGAAATAAGTAAAGGTACTTACTAGGCTATTGATCTGTGGAGGTCTATAAAAGCCTAGCCACACAGTCACATGACGTTTTTAGCCCTTATATTTTAAGTACCAATAAGCTTGATATAAGCAGAACATTTGCATGTTAGCATTATCCATGAAGAAGAAGAGTGCTAAATTAGGGGTGAATTTGTGGTTACCCATCCATTCATTCACATTACATTGGAATAGTGTAAGTGAAGTACTTTGCTTTATGTGAACGGGAAGATGATTCCAAAGAAGTGCTGTTCTCTGCAGTACATCTCTATCTCTCCAACATGTTCTAGTTATATTGCAAAAGAGATTTAGATTTCTTGAGTGGGTTCTTTTCCTTCCCATTGGACTTGTGAATGTGCAGTTGGTCTGATCAGATAGGATCTGTTGAGGCTCTTTACATGAGACAGAGACTGTCCCTCAGTAGCCTGTGTGGCACTGAGAAAAGGGGTAATGTTTTGAGATGGTATGCACAGTTTTTACTATGTAGGTCCTTCCTTTTCTTAGTAAGAAAGCACTGTGGGCATTCAAGTTGTGTCATATGTTTGGATAGGTGCATATCAAAGGGGGCATGATACTCAATGACTGGTTTGATGAGTGCAGAATACAGTGGAATGGTCACATTCCTGGACCTGGGTGTCATACCCTTAGTAATAAGCTCTGCAATGAAAAATCTTACAATAGTGTTTATTTGGTGATCAAAGGACAGGTCATTGTCCAGAGAGGTTCTCAAGTTCCTGGATCAGTTTTTAGGGATGTGTTGTTAATGTTAAAGCTATAGTATATACTACATCTGTGTTCACTAGGGTGACTCTGTTGGACCAGTCACGGTTGAAGATTCTGTGTATATCAGCTTGGATGCCACATAAACTAAGTTGAGCACTATGGAATATAATTGAATGCTAAACCTATTTGAAACATTACTATATTATAATGTACATATGTTTATATACTAAAAGTATATAGCAACTGTCTATTGATATTATCTTGTTCACTTTGTTGCCTGTATGGCCCAGATCATAGCTAAAAAGGGTCTTTTAACTAGTCTATTTACCTGGTAAACAAACAAATGAATGACTGAATAAATACATACATACATACATACATACATAAATAAATACATGCCTTTTCCAAAGTTGTCCCACTTACCTGGAATATGTTTGTGTAGCCTTTTAAAAATGAGCATTTAATTTACATATTTTCAAGCATACATTACTTTACTTTACTCTTAACCTATTGTTGTTTCCCAGGCTCTGTGTAGTTGTGAAAAATTTGTCGGAGAGATAAGGTTCTACAATAATTCATGATAATGTTCTTCAAGGATTCCTTTAAAGAAAGGAAATTGTCCAAAACCAGGTGTGGTAAACATGGCTATTTTCTCAAGTTGTCCATCCTTCTATATAGGAAAAACAGAAAGAGTCGTTCACAGTTTATGAGCACTGTTATAACAGAACCAAGAAAAACATCAACAGTGCTCTGTATAAACATATTTTAGTTTATAAGGACTTTGTTTAGCTTATAAGGACAGTTTGAAATTCATGAAATAGCTAGACCTAATGAAAGAAGTGGACACTGGGAGACTCAAATTGAACATATGGAGCTAATGTGGCAACTTAGATTGAATGCCACTTCCTGAACACGCTTAAATGAACATATTTCAATATATTTCGTTTTAAAGTTAAGATTAGCCAAGTTGTGAAGAAATAATGTGATTAAATTATAATTCAGCACTAACAACAAAAGGATTTTCCATCACAGGTTTTAATTAGGTTTTGTACTAATGATTCCTTTCAGATATTTATATTTATTAATGTAATAATTTTATAGGACTTTGTGTACGTACAAGATTATATTAAGTACTTTATCAAGCAAAAATGAATACAATGCATTCAACAATTTCGTTTTGTAAGAATACATATACAGATATATATTTTTGGTACAAAATATTCAATATTTAAGTACAATGTTTTTTCCACACTTTATACTACCACAGTAATATAATTATTGTTAGTATTTTTATGTTGACTATTTTCTTATGTAATTTGTTGTTGTAAAGTTTTTTATAAGTGCATTGGTACTTTAAATGCTTATTAGTGAAATGAGTTATATGATTTTTACTGTGTTTTTAAGAGAAGCTTTGCACAGTTGTGGTTGGTTTTGATGAAGTCCTAAGAGTAAACAAGATGAATGCACTTTAGTCACATTAAGAAATAAAGATTTCAAGAATATATACACATATTCTATTTTGTTACATGATGTTTGGCCATCACCCTCGGCTCAATGTGAGCCTATTTTCTGTTGAACACGATGAAATATTTGAAGAATGTGTGAATTTTTCAGGTTCTGTACCACACGAGTAAGCATGCTATCTTTGATAATGTGCAACATAGATTTCATAAAGGCTTTAATACCTTGATAGCAATGTTTATTGAATGATGGACCACATCTACAGCAATATGGGGAAAGGTCATCTACTGAGGGCTGTATTCATGGATGTAAGAAGGGTATTTGAATCTACTATTTATGGCCTTCTTCTTTTTAACCTCAAGGGGTCTAGCTCCATAGACTGGCTATCTGACTGACTGTATATTTCAAATAATAATATGTTCCTCACTACACTGGGCACATTTTCTCTATAGTCCCCCAGACTTAATTTTGGGGCCTGTACTCTTCTTCCTGTTCATCAATGACATAACCGATGACCTTCCCAGTTATCAGGTAACCATTTATGCAGATGACCTTGCCCTTCTAAACTCTGGGCCATCAATAGGGTTGGTTCAAAAGTAACTACAGCTTGAATTCAAAGACTATGGAATTGGTTACTTTTTAACAGAATAGGAGGGAGCAGTTAGAAAACTAAAAAGAATGGTATCTGAAACTAACATACCGCTGAACGAGTGAGGGTTACTTCACATCACTGACCCACTCATCACAGATACGACCCAGGAGAGTGGTTTAAATACCTTGGAGAATGGCTAGTCTCAGTATCTTTTAAGCTGTGTGCAGAAAACTATAAAATGTGATGAAACAGCTCTCTCATTTGCAAGGTTTCCAATCTCTTTATGATGGAAGTGAGGAGAGACATCAGCGTTTAGTTTCTCATACCCATGTTAGAAAATATTCTCTTGATCATGAAATCCTCAACTCCTCTCAAAATATGAAAATTGTAAAGCAGCCATTGACCGTATCTGCAAGTTTGACACACTGCCTGACCCCTTTTATCTTTAATTGTACCTTATTAAGGATTATCATATGGTTACCTATAACCATCACAGACACCTTACTTTTAGCCATTTTTACCTTCATGCTTCTGCACCTTTCACACTGTATCTCACTTGCTATTAAGTTAAACGTTTTCAGACATACCTACTCAGTAAGGTGGCTCCAGATGCATTAACTCTCAAGTATGTTGAAGGAGATAATGCATTTTGTAAAGTGGCAGATTGTAGATTACAAGCATTACAGACTGTAGCAAATTTAGGTTAAAGCTACTGGATTTCCTGATAAAAGTTTATAAATGCAGCTGCTTTCTTGGGAATGGGAACGAATAATAGTTCCTCAGTTTGATGTCAAGCCTTTAACCCTGATGATGTATTTTCTCCTGTAATCTGTTGACTTCTAATTCTGCTTGCCTTACTATTTGCTTAGTTATAATGTTCATCTAAATTATTTTTAATGGTCTAATGAGAATTTAACTCCGCCTACATGCTTAATTGAGATTGTGCAAAGTTTTGCTCTAATATCCTAGCTGTTATATACACTACCACTAATTCGCTTTCATTCTTCACATCATACACAAAGTCTCCAAGTAGTAAAAAAATCGGTACTTACGTATTATCACAACCACATTTTCATGCTGTGATAATTGACATAAAATTGAAGAATGGACATTTGGTCTTACCTTGTAAGGTCTGTCTGATATGTGTTTTACAAGAAGGTTCAAACATTTTTAAGGTGTGATGTAAGGCTGGGTTGTAAACAGAGGGCTTGGTAACGCAGTCACCATTTTCTTCCGCTGCTTCTTCACCGAATCTATGGTGGCTTGACTGGAGAAACTAGCTGCAGTCTCTCTGCCCTTTTACGTGCATCAGAAGAACGTCTGATGGGATGCAAAGACAATCAAGGGAGACTTTTTTTTTAAGTAGAAAACAGCAGTACTGCTAACTTCCTTTCATCCCCACAATGCTAGTCTCACTTTATGGATCAATTATATTAGAGAGGTTAATCAGATATTTAAATGATTTTGCAGTACTGCCGCCATTTTCTATTCGAAAATCCCCTTGATTGTCTTTGCTTCCTATCAGACGTCTAATCCTCCAATGGATTAGCTAGCCAAAAATTGCAAGCAACGTTTGAAAACCCATACTCGTTTTACAAACCAAAAAAAAAAAAAATCCACCAAGATAGTGTTTAACAGTCTACTACCCTTCCCGATCACTTTGTAAGGAGTCAGACAGGGTATACTGCTCTGGCTTTTTGTTTCCCAATGCTTTCTGTTGTCAGGGCAAAGGCTGAGAAAAAGGAACACGGAACATGTTTTAAGTGTGGAATGGGGGAACTTGCTTAACTGACATCTTGAGACACTGGCAGTAAATGGGGAAACCTATTATTTCAAACCTTAATTTTTTTCATCTGAAGTGAGAAACCTTCCTAAAAACAAGAACACATTAAAGAAAACATGTGTCTGAGGTTTTCTGATATTTAATCTGTCCCAGTTGACACAAGGGAAAGCAACCACCATTCGCTTGAAAATGTGGTTGCGATAATACGTAAGTACCAAAAAATCATATATTCAGATTCACTCTGTGGGCAGATCTAAACACTCATTACGGCCTCTTTCTAAAAAGAAAAAAAAAACGCCTCCCCATTTCTCTACTTGATAGTGTCATATGTAAACTTATAACACTAGGTTACTGCCCCCCCCTCCCCCCAAAAAGAAAACTTCAAATAAGAGATAAAAGTTACTCACTGAGTAGCAGACAGGAAGACAGCCTAGATTTAAGCTTGCTATTGGAGAAAAAACTTTCTCTAAAATAGCAGCATGAGCATGGAGTAAACTAGCTTCAGATATTAAAAATGAATCAGCTACGTCATTCAAAGTAAATCTGAAGCAGCACCTGGTAAATGAAGCTAAATACAACTGCCTTGTCATTGGTTAATTCTAATACTGTATACTCCTGTACTGTAACTGCAAGAATGTACAGACTGCAAAGGTGAATAAAGCTCTCACATCTATTCATATTGTAAATATACTGTTTAAGATACTCTAAATAATTTTACAATTTAGCTAAGCTCAGGTCTTGTAGTTAGGTATATTTTATAGCCGGGTCATGGCTGGAAAGGTTCACCAGACCATATGATCATGGGATCATAGGAAGTTACTTGGATAATGGCCCTAGCATAGTCAAGTTATGCCCTTGTTTCTGTGTTCAGCACCTATTGCCCCTGTCAAAGACAGGCACAGGTGGAACCCCAATGGTGAATTTATGGTTACCCATCCAATCGTCCAGCTTCTGCTTGAAGAGGGCCAAAGACGTGCTCTGCTTTACATGAATTGGGAGTCTGTTCCACAGGTGTGGTGACCCTGTTACCAAATTGCAAAATTAAAATAAATAAAATAAATAATACTAAGCATTGTTAGCAGGCCTGTGTGTAAGTCTTTGGAAATCTTTAAGTGTAAACAAAATGACTGCATTTTAATTGTTAACCAATGCAGCATAAAGCTATATTTCACTGTTTCCTTCTTTCATCCAATATTTACCCTGTAAATATGTCGTAAAACTTATTTGTTTATTTATTTATTTACAGTTTTCTTTTCCTGGGATAGTCCATTGGTCCAAGAAGAGCCCATTGTCAATGGAGTCCTGAGGAGAAAAGCTCCATAAAAACATTATACAATGAAAACAATACAGTCACATTTTATAACACAGGTGAAGAACATAGTCTAAAATTTACAGTTTACAGTAGAAATTAGATAAAAATTAAGAAAAACATTAGTAAATAGAAATATTAATTAATTGTATTAATATCCCTGGCATTTATCCACTGTACTGTTCTGTTTTTAATTTGTGTATATTATTATCAGGATCTAATCCAACCCTATACTACTGCTAGAACCTTAAGATCTAGTAACCAAAACCTCCTAGATGTCATTAAATATAATAATGATGCTGGGAAATCCCTCTTCAGCTGTTCTATTTCTAAAGCTTGGAATACTGTACCTAGCTATATGACGTCTAACAACTCTGCCACACAATTTAAAAAACATTTGAAAACACACTATATGGACAACTGGTCTTGCCCCTGTGACTCCCCAGGGTGAACAACTACTGCACAATCTTATATCTGTAATACCTACATTGCTACCTTTTGCACATGGTACTTACTGTATGCTACTATATCCTATTACTAGTTGTGATTTTCTTCCTAACCAAATTATGTTAGTTAAAATGTCTTTTTAACTTTATTTGAGTTGTTCTTTACTATGTTATTATGTGCTGTATTATGTGCCATTTGTTTATTCTCTTCTTATGTATATATGTTAATCTGGAGCTTTTCTCCCTGGGCCTCCACTGAAAATGGACCTGTGTCCAGTCGGACTGTCCCGGTCAACAAATGTAAAATAAAATAAAATAAATAAATAAAATTATCAGTCCTATTTCTTTCTATATACAGTATTTTATTTATTTATTTATTTATTTATTTAATTTAATTTTATTTTAGATTTGTTAACTGGGTAGTGTCCGACTTGGCTAAGGAGCCTGTTTTCAGCAGAGACCCGGGGAGAAAAGCTCCACACATACTAACAGTTTAAAGATAATACAAAATTATAAAAATCATGAAATTACATACAATGTTAATACACTTGATATAAAAGTTATACATGTATAATACAGAAGACCAGAGGAGAAGAAGTTATGATGTGAGACAGCATTAAAGAAATACCAATGAGAAGCATTTGAGGTGACAGTAGAGAATCGATAATCCGAACATCGATTATCAGAAACGTCACTTATTAGAACCAGCCTTCCAAAGTTTTTGGGTAGGAAAAATCATAAAGTCTGAATATGTAAACATTATACATATTTGCTTGAGCATGTTTTTTGAGATTGTAGCCAACTCGTTTGTGAAAAATATTCTTTATTGTCCACTGGAATTGCTGAATGGTTGAAAAGTGTATTCCTGTGTGAAGAAAAAATAAGATTTTAGACGTTTTTTTATCTGGTTCAATTATATGTTTGATTATCCGAATAGTTTGATTATCTGAACTACCCTAAGTCCCAATTAGTTCTGAATAAAACTACCGAATTCCATTCCTGGATAGCCCAACACTCCCATGATATCATACCCATCTGTGAAACATGGCTAAAACCCTACATCCCAGACAAAGATATCCTTCCTCCTGGATACAACATCCTAAGACTCGATAGAACCCCCAAAAAAGGTGGCGGTGTTGCTATCATGTAATCTGACTACCTTACACTAACCCATCTTACTATCCCATCTCCTCCCCCCTCATCAGCTGAACTTCTTATCGCAAACTGCAAATTAAATAGTCATTGCTCTATCAACATAGCTGCAATCTACATTCCTCCAGGTACTAGTGTTTTCGTGTCAACAATAACTGTTTGGGCTAGCGTTCACCATTGCTGAAGGTTTTTGGTGCGGTGGTACACGTTTTTGTCTTATAGAAAGGGGATTATTATTGATCTTCTGTTTCCATGTTCCAGATAAACATTTTTTCTATCTAACCATATTTTTTGACTATTGGGTATACCTGGTCAGAAGCTTTTTGGTATATTGATTGTGTTTATCTGTGGATGTTCTGGACTTGGGACAAATATTTCATTATTCAATGGACATCTGATGCAGGATAGTCTTACATTTTCTCTTTAGTTGGTCTATAATATGATTTTTTTTGTTAAATAAAAGTAGTAGACAGTGTGTTTGAAGGTGCATGGTGGATTCGGGACGATCATTTCACTTTTTTATGGACATATTATCGCAGGATAGTTTCACGTTCTTTTTCCAGCTGGATTATAATGTCATTATTCTTTTGTTAAACAGGTGCAGAAGATAATGTTTTGAAAGGTATATGGTTGATCAATGGTTTAAGGAGTTTTTGCCTATTAATAATCCAATTAGGACTAATATTTGTATGTAGGAATGTATTAAGCATATATATGGCATGCCTGTGATTAAGGATACGGGTCTTCCTTTACCATTTATCACTGTATTAATAGGAACTTTACACTAAGTAAATATGGCGTTTGGGGGGGGGGTCTTTACAATGTTTGCCATGTCATTGAATATGTTTTTTGGCAATGGATTTTGGATATTCAATCATGGGAACTGGCCAGGGTTTTTTACATGATGTCCCTATTTAGCTTGTAATTAGGACTATGTATGAATACAAGTTAAAAGTATGATCTTGTTTAGTTTGGGGCAGGTTTAATGATTTGTCTCAAACAAAGGGATTTCAGAAAAGCTTTTGGGACATCAAAAATATATGTCTTTATGTTAAACTAATCCTTGTCAACATTGTAACTAGTTTCAGGTACCAGCACAACCAGGATTTTTATTTTTACAGTATTTCCTTATTGTCTGTTATTATAAGTACTGTTTATTTGAACTAATTGTCTCTGGTAATATGAAGCATAGACAACTGGGCAGCTTATTTAGGGCATTTTTATATTTGGTGGGATACAATTTGGTCATTTGCTATCCATTTATAATTCATAGGGGATATAGTCCCATGAAGCTATCCACATGTTTTGGATTGAAACCATCACTGTTATATAAATGCCTTGATATTGTATCAGGCATTTTATCGGACGGGTTTTCCCTATAGTTGAGAGCAACCTGATAGGCTCAGGATTATGGTGCACTGACCAAGGGTATTTGGAGACTGGACCCATTTTTGACCAAAAAACATATGTGTAACTTTTTTCTCTCTTCTGATATTTTATGACACTTGTCCTATGTTGGCTAAAGTGATTTTACACATAGGATTTTGGTTCTTGGGGAGGTACAATATTGTCTGGGCTTAGGGGCTACTGGCTGACTATCTTACATTTGTATCTCAGGGACACATAGCATATTACTCACCATTTGGTGTTTTCACAGGTGGGTTTGGTTATTTATAGTGCCCCTTTGACAATTGTGTATTGGAGTGAATACCCATTTTGCAAATTATTCTATCTGTTTTTGGTTTGGGGTGAATACCCGGTTAGCCAGGTTTGTGGTGATAAAGAAAAAAAATTTTTTTTTTTAAAAAAAACTTCTCTTTATATCGTATAAGAGACATTATCTCCTCACACCCTACATAAGCACAGGAATTTGTGCCCTAAAAAGTTGAATATTATTTATATTCATATTTTTATCAGTTTTGAGTTATACATTTTTTAGTCACATTAGCCAAATATGGATTTGTTGTCTATTGTCAGAAGTCTTTCCTCGGATTCTGAGGACCTTGGGGTTTTGGGGTTTTATCAAGCTTGCCAGAGAAATGAAACAATTGAGAAGCAACATATGGCATCTCAGATTACTTAGGGCATATCAGCAGAAGAACATTGTACCAAGAGGGCTTAGGATTAAGCTACGACTGATGGAATCACAACCAGATTAACTATTGTCAGACCAATGGTTAGAGGTGCAGCAACAAGCCTATATGGGCTTCGTGAATGTACTGGCAAGTCATTATGAAAGAATGATAGAACAACAAACCAAGGAGGTACTTATCACTAGTGAGGGGTTTCAGAAGTTTTTAACTTTGTCATGTTACAATTCTTGTATTAGTGAACTTAATCAAGATCTCTCGGAATATGAAAAAATTCTGAAAGATAAAAAGATCAAAAAGTTCAACTGAGATGTGGGTGACTAAGATAGAGGGAAACCCTTTGAAATTCACCATAAGGTTAAATTTATGACCCCCAATCAGACTTCTAAAGCTCCTAGGTCAGTCAGGACCAAGTCTATACTAAAAAAGCAGAATAGGGATTCAGTTACCTCTGGGGAAGATTTGTCCTCAAACACAGATTGGGAAGATAGTCAGACGAGTACGTCTCCAACCCCCAAAAGGAACAATGTTGGGAATGATTTGGAAGTGGGTTTTTTTTTAGGCCCAAACCAAGAAAAAGAGGGGGGAGGAAAAACAAAGGTACCACCAGACCTCAGGGGAATTTTGGATATTATGACCAAGATTTGAACACAGTTTATTACAATGTGCATAACATTTCTTCTTTGACACTTAAAGAATTAGATATTAAAGTTCTCAATAAAGGTCTCAGTTTTGTACTGGGTTTCTGTGTACCAGAACAATTCTTTATACAGGATTTGAGTACCTTTTGCCATATTTTGAATTTAAAATGACATCTTCAGGACTTGGAGGAGACCGGGGATGATAACATTGATCTCAGACCCTTTAAATTTAGACCATCTACTTTCAAACCACTTATGTCATCTACTGTTTCAGCTTTTCAACATAATGTTCTCAAGGATTTACATCTAAATTTTCACAAATATAACATTATGAAGGATAACATCACTAAGGAGGAAAGGGTGTGCATTGATAAACTTAGGTTGAACAAGAATATAGTGATTTTGCCAGCAGATAAGGGAGGGGCAGTTGTCATTCAAGATTGGGAGCAATACCATGCGGAAGCACAGAGGCAGATATCGGATTCCAGACATTATATGATTATGCCCCTTGATCTAACATCAAAATTTAAACATGATGTTGACCAATTTTTGGATTTGGCTGTGGAGGAAGGTATTATCTCTGTGGATATTGGTTACCAGCTAAAAGTAGATTATCCTAAACAACAATACCTATACTTATTACCCAAGATCCATAAAGATCCAGACAAACCACCTGGCTGACTGTTTCTGGCAGAGGCTCACTAATGGAGCCACTTTCGGAGTATCTTACTGCATATCTTAAACCTTTGCTTGGATCGATTTGTGCCAGGATTTAGCATACCACCCAGTTTCTAGCCAATATTTCTGAGATGTAATTGGAGGCTGACTGGCTCTTGTGCGCTTTGGATGTCACCTCTCTATATACTAGCATTCCTCATTGGACAGGTCTTACTGCCCTGCAATATTGGCTAGACAGAGCCATCCTTTACCAACCAGGTTTTAATACTCCTCTTGTGTGCATGGCAGAAATGGTTCTTACACATAATGTGTTTTATTACCAATAACAATGTATCTGGCAGGTTCATGGGACTGCAATGGGGGCTTCTTTTGCCCCCATCTATGCTGATCTATTTATGGCTTACGTGAAGGAGCATCTAATTTATGACAACAGTCATAATATATTTTTGAATAAAATTGACATTTGGCACAGATATCTTGACTGTTGGTTGGTGTGGAAGGCTGATGTGGCATTTTTGTTAGAATTTGTGGAATACCACAATGAAAACAAGTGGGGTATTAAGTTCAAACTAACTTTTCACAAACGGGAAATTACTTTCCTGTATGTATTAATTAGAAGAGCTAGTACAGATACACTGGAAAGTGAGGTTTTCAGAAAATTTCCACAATTCAATACACTTCTACATGCTACCAGCTTCCACCCACAACATGTCATCAGGAATATTCCTGTCACAATTTCTTAGGATCAAAAGAATATGTTCCAGCTCCTCCATGTATAGCCAGTATAGACAGGATTTGGTTATCAGATTTAAAAATAGAGGATATAGAGCAGGTGATGTTTGCAGAGCCAGTCGGTTTGCTAATCAACAGGATAGGAACCAATTGCTCTCATATCAGCAGCGGCAAAGGAAAAATAGACAAGAACTGAGGCTTGTGACAACATATGGCAGAAACACTAGTTTCTTTATGGAAATTGTGGGTAAACATTGGAATATTTTACAGTCAGATATCAAACTTAGGGAACATCTGAATGACAACTGCTCCTTCTCTTTTCAGAAGGGCCGCTCTTTGGGCTCATTGTTTAGTCACTATAAGAAATGGAATGAGGCTGATCCATCTCTAACTCAAAGAACAATCACTGGACACAAATTGATGGGATGCACTCCATGTGGACACTGCACATATTGTCCTAGATTACTCAAGACAGACAGTTTTAGTAGCCATAATTCACCCATTGTTTATGACATCTCATTCTTTGTGAATTGCAATACCAGTTGGGTTATTTACTTAGCCAAATGTACATGTATGGCATTTTATGTGGGTCAGACATCACAACCTTTAAAGTTTAGGATAGGGGAACATCTGAGCGATATTCGAAATAAAAAGCATTCCAGTGCTTTATATAAACATATTTCAAAACATACTACTGGGATTTTTAGTTTTACCGTTATTGCTTGTATCAGGTAAAGAAGGAATGATAAGGACACTTTACATGATATAACAAAGAAAAAAAGTGGATAGTCAAATTGGGGAGGAGGGTGATCCCACCAGGATTAAATGAACATTTTTTTAATTTATTCTTATCCAATCATACAGTCACGCACATGATGGCACTATATATAAACATATATGCTCTAGTAACTTTATATATTTTTGTTTATATCACTGAAGAAGGCATTAGCCAAAACCAGTTTGATTCATGTGAATGGATTTTTTGTTTTTATATTAAATGAGTTTCACCCACTGTATATGTGCTGGCTTGTTTTTGGTTTGGACTAAAACCCTACATCCCAGACAAAGATATCCTTCCCCCTGGATACAACATCCCAAGACTTGATAGAACCCCCCCAAAAAATGTGACGGTGTTGCTATCATGTTCTCTGAGTACCTTACACTAACCCCTCTTACTATCCCATCTCCTCCTCCCTCACCAGCTGAACTTCTTATTGCAAACTGCAAATTAAATAGTCACTGCTCTATCAACATAGCTGCAATCTACATTCCTCCAGGTAACAACATTACTGTTTTGGAAAATATCCTTTATTTCCTCTGCAATCACCTTCCCAGTGAAACAATACTCATGGGAGATGTTAACATAAACTGGTTAACGCTCTCCTCTGAATCCCCCTCCTCCTCCATTAATTTACATGGCTTTACCCAACTAATATCCATACCCACCTATACTACTAAATCTTCTAGAAATTCCTCTCTTCTTGACTGGATCCTAGTATCTCACCCCCAGAAATATCACTTCCATGAAACTTTACCTGATTCACTTAGTGACCATTGCCCTACAAAAATCCTCCGTTATACCCCACACATCTGCAACCCACACAAGTTCAAAGCCTTTCGCAAACTAGCCAACTTTGACTCCAACAAGTTAAACAGCCATCTCTCATCTATCAACTGGTCATTCATATACCAGTTAACCCTAGATGAGGCTGTTCAAAAATTTAACAATATATTCCTAAACATTCTCAACTCCTTAGCCCCAATATGCACTGTTAGAATAAAGTCACACGTATCTCCCTGGCTATCTAACTCCACCCACTCCTCAATGACCCAAAGGGATAAAGCCTGGAAACTCTGGACCAAACCCAAACTCCCCTCCCACCTCCAACAGTATAAACAACTATGCAACCTTGTTAAGAAAGCAGTCACCAGCGACAAGAAAAACTATTATACCAACCCTCCTGAGTCACACCTGAATAACCCAAAAAAATTCTGGCATACATTTAGCCAAATCCTTCATCCTGGTAACCCCTCCTCCCCCCAAACCAGCCCTTTAAATACACTTCTACAAACTGCTACCAACTTTAACTCTTACTTTATAGACACGATTAGCAAACTAGTCAACTATCCTAACTCCATCACCAACACTGCCCTACCCCCCAACCCCCCTAAATCCTCTAACTCCTCCTCAGCCTTCTCCCTAAAAACTGTATCCACCAACTATATTAAATCCTTCCTACTCAAATGTAAACCTTACTCCTCCTCAACAGATGGTCTCCCCATGAGCGGCCTTAGGTCAACTAGTGCCCTAGGCAAAAGGGCTCTACGGCACCCCCACCACACCACCCAGTGCCCCTATCCTGGTCTACCTATACCAAATAAATACTGGAAAAGCACCCCTACTACAGAAGCACCCTAGGCGGCCGCTTAGTTGGCCTATGCCTAAGGCCGGCTATGGGTCTCCCCTCACTCTTTCTCCAGAAAGCAGCCAACTCCCTTGCCCTACCTATCTCTATCCTCATTAACCAGTCTGTTACTGAAAGCAAAGTCCCAGCAATTTGGAAAAAGTTCTACACCTTGCCCATTCATAAAGGAGGTAGCTCTACTGAACTGTCCAACTATAGGCCCATTGCAATTCTATCACTTCTCTCTAAAATCTTGGGGAAATGCATACACAAACAAATCCTACAATACCTCATACAAGAGACTCTAATAACCCCACTCAACACGGGTCTCGCCCTGGTCATAGCGCCTCTACAGCTCTCATTTCCTTCATTAACACATTCTCTCAAGCCAGAGTCCAGAAAAAAATGGTTTATTGCCTTTTTCTAGATCTCTCAAAAGCTTTCAACACTGTCTCTCACCCTCTCCTCTTAAATATTTATTTTTATTTTATTTATTTTACATTTGTTTACCGGAATAGTCCGACTGGACACAGGTCCATTTACAGCGGAGCCCTGGGGAGAAAAGCATCACAATTACATTTGCATCAACAAGGTAATACAAAACAATCATAAATCATTGAACATTGTGACAGGTACAGCAATAAGCAGACACTCACAATGCAGACTAAACATATAAACAAAACATCAGCAGTAGGTTAGTAAATTAAGGATAGAGAGTCCCCTATATCCAACTTTGAAAAACATTGATTAGTGAGGTGGGGTGAAAGAAATAAAAAATCCTGTGATACGACATTATGTGTTATACAAATACTAGCATTTTGGCAGTAGGGGTGGAAGGAAGGTGTATAGTGTGCTGAGATTGTGAGGTTCATGGACATAGCCAGGTATTTATAAGATGTGATTTGAGAGCATAAACTAAAATAAACTCTCTAAACTCAACCTATCTGTCTCTACTTTCTTCTGGTTCTCCAGCTACCTCAGCAACCATTTCCCATCTGTAAAATGGCTCTCCGCTATCTCTCCAGAACTCCCTATAAATGTGGGTGTTCCACAAGGTTCAATACTTGGCCCACTAGTATTTAATATTTTCATCAATCAGTTATCTCATGCCTCCCCACATTCTTCACTCGTACAATATGCTGATGACTCCACAGTCATCACCATAGCCAATACCCTCACTCACCTGCATATGACAACTCAGAACTCCGTCCTGCCTATCGAAAACTGGCTCAACAAGAACCAACTAATCCTAAATCCAAAGAAGACCAAACTTCCTCTTTTCATCCCCAAAACTATGAATCACCTAAAACCTTCTTTCTCCATCACTTCTCACAATAACACGCCAATCACAGTGGAAACTCATACCAAACTACTTGGGGTCATCATTGATGACCAGCTGAAATTTGACCTGCACGTTCTTCTCAGTAATATTAAGAAAAACTCACCAAAAACTCAACCTCTTCTATAGGAATAATAAATTGTTATCTAGTAAAGCCAGATTAGCCCTATCCCACACCTGCTTACTCCCAACCCTTCTCTGTGGCTCTCAAATTCTCACCAACTTACAAATCACACTACTCTCTGAACTAGAATCCACTTACAACAAGGTGGCCAAATACCCCTCCCATTCTCATCACTGCTCAGCCCTCAGGAAACCGAACTGGTTAGAACTTCCCCACATCCTTCTCCTCTCTCAGCTGCAGATAATTCACTCTATACTGCACTTGCCCTCCTTCTGTCGCAGCATTTCCAATATCATCTCCCTCTACTCACCAACTAGAACACTTTGCAGCTCTGAGAAGCACCTCCTTTTTATATACAAGCCAAAAATCAAAATGGGAAAGAACCTATACAGTTATTCCCCAGCTGAGAACTGGAATAAACTTCCATTGAACATTTGAAACATTAAGCCTCAACACCAGTTCAGAAATGCTGTAAAAAACATCTAAGCAATACATGGCTATGTCTGTGAAACCATCACTCTGGTTGACTGTACTTCTCTCTGTCCCCTGCCTCCCACCTTTCTCCTATACCAAATTCTCCCTCTTTATCCACTTATGTTTGCTTACATCTCTGTTCACTACTTCTACCTATCCTTTATTACCTGTATGATTTCTATTGACCTCAACAGTCCAATAAGTTACTATACACTAGGCAGCTATTCAGCTGAACTAATGAGGAAGAACATTATATCCCAAATTGATTTTTTTGCTCTGTATAGTACCAGGCATACTCAGTAATCATAACATCTTTTTATTCTAACTAGTCAACTGGTACTCCTGATAACCACATGTGGTAACAGTATGTTTGTACCCACTGTACTAGGTTTATATATCATTGTAAGTATGATATATGTAATAGTAACTACAAATAACTATATGCAACTATAGGTTTGTAGCCTTGTACCATGTTTATGCAACTTGTTGTTATGATTAATGTTTATGTTTAAGGTTTTATGTGGAGCTTTTCTCCCTGGGTCTCCACTGAAAAAAGGGCCTTGGCCCAGCTGGACTAATCTGATCAACAAATGTCAAACAAATAAATAAATAAATAAATAAATAAATAATCGACTCTCTACTGTATTAAGTTTGGTTTGTGGCTGAAAAGGGACTTCTAGCATTCCTCTACAAACAAGGTCATAAACACGATCCTGACATTCAGGATAAACCTTATTGGCTATGGTTGGAGTCAGTATGAATGTAAAACCCACAAAGAATGACAATAGATTTAAAGCTGTGCTATGTTTCCAACACTAATAACAAAGTTCCATATAGCAAAATGGAAGAAGTATTTTGTATTGCTCAATAACTTGTTAAATTGCATTTTCCTGCACTATCTTAACTAGGAGGTTCTTTTACTCATACAGGCTTTACAAATGTTATGATTGTTAGGCTACCAGGCTTGATACTCTTCTCTACATACTTCCTACTCTTATTTTTATGTTCATCAAATAAAGCACAACGTTACAAGATTATAATTACAGGAGCTGTTTTTTTTTTTTTTTTTTTTTTTTTTTGCATTTCTACACATATTCATTTTTCTTTTGTGATTACTTGATTACTTTCTGTATTTTATACACACCTTGTGTCATCTTGAAGAATAAAAGCATACCTTATACAGATTTCCAAGCTGCTAAATATGTAAATACAAGTACAATGTTTGTGAAAGTTGCAGAAATAGAGCACAAAACCAAGTATTTCAGAAATGTAAGTATTTTAAATTAGCAGGTAGTTTCCAGAATAGTTTTCTTTTTCTGTTCCTGCCTGAGTATGTGCCACAATTAACAGCTCTTCCAGAGCTGACATTCTTTATTGAGAGTTGTTACAAAAGGCTTAATGTGACTTATTATCACCTGTTTTTGTCATAGCCAGTTAGTTCTCTGTGCCTCCTGCAGAGTCAGGGTCGTTTGTCATTTAAGTTACCATAAAATCAGTTTAACACCAATTATGAGTTACTTTCTTATTTATTTATTAATTAATTGTTATATTTGTTAACTAGGTAGGTGGATTGGTCTGCGGGCCCTTTAAAGGCTGGCAATGACAGGTATAAAGTTACACTGAAATGAAAA
Organism: Protopterus annectens; assembly: GCF_019279795.1. Taxonomy (NCBI): domain Eukaryota; kingdom Metazoa; phylum Chordata; order Ceratodontiformes; family Protopteridae; genus Protopterus; species Protopterus annectens. The sequence continues at coordinate 479,246,415 of NC_056728.1, forward strand.
CAGCAATACAGAAGCATTATTACAATAAAACAGATAAACATACAAAATTAGAAATCATTTCAGGAAGTCGGATCTATTTCCAAATGTAACATATAAAAATTGGATGCGATGTCAAGAGGCGGAATCAATTTACAAGTGTAAAAAAGAACACAATTAATAGTATTTACAATGTGCAAGGGAAAATAAAATATATGAATGAATAAATACATAGTTTTACAATGTAGATCTAAAGTCACGTGAAAAAAATATCATTAGTTTAGTTATACAGATTATCAGAAATAGTTTTAGTTGTACAGATTGTCAGAACTGTAAGGTGATTGCAGGGATAATTGCCCTACATGTCTGAAGCACTTACATTTATTTTCTTTCATAAGGAGTTACCTGCTCACTTCTGATAAAATGGTCTGATATGCTTTGACCATTCTATGTACCTTAGTCATAAACTGATATCTTTTTGCAGTTTATTGTGCATTCCCCACATCACAATAGCAAATTTAAAGAAAAATAAAACACTTAATTGAGTGAAGTACAGACATGCAGGCAAAGTTGAGGTAGAAGAAGGCAATATAGTAACGGATACTTTGTTGTAGTAATGAAATTCTAGTTAAAGTCAGAAAGATAGATACAATATGTCAGTGCCAGTGTATCAGCATGTATTCAGGAGAAAGGTAGATAATAGTGATGTATTAAAGCTTCAGGTTTATCTATGGCAGGTAGAACATTATCAGTGTCAGATGGTGACATAACAAGTAGGTGCTGATAGATACACTTCAGAGAATGATAGATCCAAAGGAGAAAACTGGAAAAGCAAATGCTCTTAGAGATAACAGACACTAGCATCTAGGAAAATTATGAAATGACAACCTGATCTGTAGAAGCTATGTTTGTGTCTGGGGGCAATGATACAAGTGGGAGAATTTGCAGGACTATGAGTCATTATATGGATTAGCAAGAGAAGTACTAAACATAGCACATTGAATAAAGGAATGTACATTTGGGAGAATGGCATAAAGAAGCAAAGCGTCACTGCACAATGTGTGTGTGTGTGTGTGTGTGTGTGTGTGTGTGTGTGTGTGTGTGTGTGTGTGTGTGTGTGTGTGTGTGTGTGTGTGTGTGTGTGTGTGTTGTATGTAAATACGTGGTTATTAATTAGTTGTTAACTGGGTATGTGAGTTGGTCATTAAACTCTTCAGTCACAACCTAAGCCAGAAGGCACAGAGAACACTGACACATGAAATAACATTACAAAGCAACTGTTAAGGGCAGTATCACAAAATGGATCATAGCCGGCTTTAGGCACCAGCAAACCCTGCGGTCACTGGGGGTCCCTTGTTCCCGGGGGGCCCCCAACCACAGCAAGTTATCTTATCCTGATATTTTGTTACATGTCTGTCAAACCAACAAAAGCTAGTCTAGCATTCTTGTATACTTAATAAACCACACGGATAACTCTTTTTTATACCTCCTTTAAAATTCAAAGATATTTCATGTTGTAGTAACAGTGTTTTGTCAAGTAACAGGCATCAGAATTCTATTAAGTATTTTACCACTGACATAATGCCAGTGGCTTAGTTAAATCCTGCTGTTGGACATTTTCTCCACTTGCTATACCCGTGGCTGCAGGGGGCCCCCATTAATCATCCTTGACTGTGTGGGGGCCCCACAAAAGCTGCTGCAGGTTGGGGAAAAATGAGGAAGAAAAAAAATTATTAATTTACTAATTATGCTCTTTAACCTGAGCAGGGCTGTAATATGACCATGTTAGGATGAAGTTGATAATGAACATGAGCAAAGTAAGCACTAGAGAGATCAACAGCCCAGAGTGACTTATCTTGGTGCAAATGTGGATTTTAAGAAGAGCTGATACTTCTGATAATCAGGGATGGTTTTCTCTTTCAGGGAGTTTTATAAATACAAGCATAACACCAGATAGTATAACTCTTAATTCCTTTGCTTAAGAATTCAGTGCAATCCCAAAAATAATAGAATAAAGGCTCAGAATCAGGACTACATTTTAAATATTACTCTAATGCACTTAAAAAGTTAGTAAAATAACACCTTTTGCATCAAGACGTATTTTTGGACCATACGTATAAAACTCAGATGTCTGGATTGACTGACTGTTTGTAATCCTGAATGATTTACCAGCAAAATCAAACTTTTTGCAAAGGCGAAAGCAAATGTATGAACAAAATCAGGGAAGGTCTGTGAAATCAGTGACAGGACAGGCATGCATTACTTTCAATGAGGTAAATAAGTGACTTACCCCTGCTGCTATTTGATGATTGCTAAACAGCAGTCACTGATCTGGTGTGGCAGTACCAGTGTTGCAAAATATATTGCTATTTGCTGAAATAACTACAAAACTAGGACTGCTATGGCTTATGCTTGTGTGTGTGTGTGTGTGTGTGTGTGTGTGTGTGTGTGTGTGTGTGTGTGTGTGTGTGTGTGTGTAAAAATATCACTGATTTTTGTATGTGCATGAACCCAATAATGCCAGGACACAGACATTATTCTTCTGGGTATCAGTAAAAAATGTACTTAACAAGTAATATATTTCAAAATTAAGACATAAGATATATCACAGAACATTCAGACACTTAGATCTTCTTGGAATCTGGTGGCCCCCACTCAACAGATTGTATAAGTGGAGACTGGGGGCTCCCTTAATCCTCCCTGACTCTGTGGGGACCCCCACAACAGCTATTGCCGATTGAAGAAAAATGAAGGACAAAAAAATGTTTAAATTTTTCTGATTGAGCTGTTTAACCTGAACAGTGCTAAGATAAGAACCTTTTAGGACAAAGCTGATAATAGCTTCTGGTTTCAACCACACCCATTCTATAACCAGCCCTGCTCAAATGTGTGTATACAGAAAGGTGCTGGGGATCTGGGAATTGTGTGGTTATTACAACTTTAATTTTCATCACAGTCAAACCTTAGACATATGCACATGAAGTCATTATAGCTTGTGATTGAGCTGAGGACAGTGTGGTCATCGTTTATTTACTTTTCTCACAGACCTCAGAGGTGTAAAAAGAAGGTTACTATACCTTGTGTAGGGGAGGTATACTGCCTAAGCACAACAAATTAGAATATATTACTGAAATCATTTTCACAATCACACATCAGGTACATATAGATGGGGCTGACATTGAGGGTTAGGGGTGAGGAAGCATGTTATGTATACATACATCAGCAGTCACTTGAAATATATGGCTAAGGCAATTTAAACCTCTACTTTCATCCTATTCTAACACCAAAGGGATGTATAGGCAGTGACTGTCTTTTGTGGGGGGTTAGGGAAGGAGGCAATATACCCAGATAAGACCTATGTATTTCCACAACTGACTTGTTAGTTTATTGTGAGCTACTATTTTGTCAGCTTTGAACATTAAGCCTTGGGAACAACTTATGTCATCCTTGAAAGAAAAAAATAAGACTGAAATTCTTTTATTTTTCATGATTTTTGTTTAGACCACCATTGGAGTAAAATGCAGAGAAAATGCTCTAAAATGCATCACATCAAATATAACCCCTATGGCTTTGGGGGCACCAGCTTAATTGAGTTATTTCCTAAATGGTTATTACTGTGCTGTCTTGGTCAGGAAAGGTGTGCTGAAAGAATGCAAAGAAAACTAAAGCTGAACAGCAACACTGAATTTCTTTCCTTAATAATTTTTGTTCAAGCCATTATTGGATGAAAAGGTTGTGTAAAAAGAAAAAAAAACTTTAAAATGCACTTCAGAGCATATAGAAAGTTCTGGCTTCTTGAAAAAGCTGAGAGTAAGGCAAAATGTGAGAAAAGGAAGAAAAAAGTAATGTGTATGGTATGGGGAGCCCAAAAGGGGGTGGTTGATCACAGGAGAGGACTGGAGGGTGTGCCGGTGTGCATGGGGATGTTGAAACAGTAGGCCTAGTCATCACTTCATTTAAGTCCAGACCTGTACATTTAGTTGTTGTAATGTATCATCGTTGCAACTAAATGCTAGTAACTGTAAATGTCCCTTTATTAGACAGGCCAACATAGTGTGGTATATAGGCCTGTTGTGATGTAAGAGCTTGTAGCTAAAGTCTGCCTGTGCATACTACTCCTAAAAGTTTGCAGCACAAACTAAAAGGTTTCTTAGGAGGTGTGGCATTGACAGATTGATACTTATAGTGGAAATGCCTTGGGGGCCCCCAACTTGACATTTGATGGGGGCCCCCAAAATGCTAACACTGGCCCTGAAATGGATAATGAGTTCTCAGTTATAGACCACGCTATTCAACTCCAGAGTAATGTGTACGGCCTGTCTAAGACAAAATGGAGAGTGTATCACCTTTTACCTTTGCATTGTTTTCTTGTTCACCAGAAGTTCTAGTTCACATTTATTATAGTACTTAATTCCTAAGCAGTTCACAGAAACAATACACTCAAATAATGTAATAAAATACTGTAAGCAAATAAACACATAGCACAGTGTGAATTACATTTGCAAAGAACAATTCTTGTTGAAACACATTAACATATATAGATTTAACTAAACATATCATTTTCCATCAAAATAATGCAATACAATAGTGAAACAAACTTTGTTATACAATAAACTGTAGTATTAAACACAAATAATGGAGCCTAATAATTGGAAAATAAAAGGCTATAAAATAAGACTAACAAACAGTTAAAACCTAAATAAAACAGTTATAAAAAACAGTGCCCCAACAGTCTTAAGCTTTTAAAAGGTAAACCCGCTGAAAAATCCCTTGTAACTAATTAAGATCAAGAAATCTTTCATATAACAAGTCAAACAAAGACAAACTAGTGGCTTGCTGGACATAAAGAAAATAGCAACCACAAAGATGCAGATAACTAAAGATGCAGATGATTGTCATAAAAATAATAATAATACCCTGAGTAACAACTCAGTAGTGAGAGACTTGAGAACGCAAGCTGACTGTAGCCTAAACTTTGACCACCATGCATCTACTGTGGTAAGGAAGGCATTCTGCTTTGCACACCTCATTAGTAAAGGCATTGCCTCAAGAGTGAAAGAGGTCATAACACCCCTGTACTCGACCCTCATTAGGCCAATAATTGAGTACAATGCTGTCTTTGTTATGTACCTTACCAGGCACCTGCAGCAACTTGAGAGACCTCAGAGATTTCTAACCAAGAAAATTCAGGGTCTCCCACACATGTCAAATACTGACAGACTGAAGTCACTGTTGCTGTACTCAGTAGCATACAGACTACTTACAGGAGACTTGTGCCTGCCCTACAGAGCAATCTTGGATCCAAACCTAATGGAACTGTTGCACATCTGCAAGTCAAATGGGACAAGGGTCACCTGCTCCAAGGACCTTAACCTAGCCTGTGACATAAATAAGACCTGCTGGAGAGACAGATATGTCTCTCAGAGCTTGCCACTCCTCTGGACTAGGCTACCAGTTCACATCAAACAAAGCCCCTCTATGACCCTGTTTAAGCGTAGTCTGGATGACTGGATGGGAAACTATACAATTCCTGCTGGGATTTTACCTATGACCCTCCTAGATATGGGCGGTCATTGCTAACTAAGATCTCAAGTTTAGGCAAGATCCTTTATATTGGGTTTCTCTAGTATTATATTGGGTACACACAGCTAGGCTTATCAACCTTGTTCCAAATAATACTTACCTGTCTGCTCCATCTCTTCTATCCTTGATTTATACTGATGATACTTACTGTCTCTATTTCTTGGCATATTACAGGATGTATGATTAATAATTAATGAATAGGACAGCATATCCATCCATCCATCCATCCATCCATCCATCCATCCATCCATCCATCCATCCATCCATCCATTTACAGATGAATGTGTTTTTTTGTTAACCAGGCTGGTCCCACTGATCTAGCAGACTGTTTATAGTAGATGCATTACAGCTGCTATTTTTGGCACAGGTACAGTTCATTTGAAAGGGTTAAATTAATAAATAAAAAAAGGATAAACATAAAGAGGAAGGAGTCTTAAGACAGTTATAGAACTGTTTGTGTAGAAGTGATTATTTATATAGGTGATTCACAACGATAGCAATATCAGCAGATGATGATGATTATTATTACAGTAAAGCCCACCCGATGGGAAAGAGCAGGAATACGTATGTGCCTTTGGGCTTGTACAGTAGTTATGTAGGTAGGTGGAGTGAGAAAATCAAGACGATCTTGTAGACTTCTTAGACATCTGATTTCAACATCAGGTAAATAGTATTAGTGTGTAGTTGGTATGAAAGCAAGAAGTAATGTTAATGCAGAACAGGAGAGTATGTTGGAATAATTAAGTTAGCAGTCAGATAAAATAGTAAAGCAATGTTAGAGGAAGGAGAATAAGGCTCTGATTTTAAGAAGTAGTTGGTATAGGAAGAGATGACAAAAAAAAACAGAAATAAGGACTGTAAGTGGGGTTGGTAGCTAAGCTGAGAAACCCGAGAAGGAAATAGGTTAAAAAAGTGAAAGGGAGGAAGCAGATGTAAAAGAAATAAAGAGGCACAAGCTGTAAACACCTACAAGAGACAGAAATTGCTACGGCCCTGGTGAGGTGGTAGCACCTTGGACTCTCATGTTGAAATGGCTCCTAGTACCTCATATGGAGAGCAGCAGTGGCAGTTCCAGTTCTTCTTCTTCGTGAATTTGGTTAATCCTTTTCTCAGTAAACTAATATGTTGCTGTTTTCTGAACCTGGATGAGTAGGTATTCCATAGTCTGGAAATACAGAATGAAAACAATTCTTCACTCAGCTTATTGTGGGATCTGGGTGTATTGAGTTGACTGGTAGTTGGTGACTGAAGTCTGGCTGTATTGTACTGGTTAAAGACTTTGGGTATTGGGTGGCACTAGTTGGTATATTATTTATGTACCAAGAACATCTGGGTAGAGTTTACCCTCCTATATAGTTGAAAACAGTGGTGAGATCTTAGGCTGACACAGTGAGATGTCTTTGCTGTGATATATCACCTGTGACTCATGACAGACATAGCTTGGTATTTATTTTTGGATATCAGAGCTGAGTATAGTTAAATATAATTAAGTACTCAGAAAACAGCTCTTAAACTGGTGGTGTCAGTAAGACAGTTACAGAGCTTGTAAAATCACCTAAGCACTTTATTTACTCTGAATGCTGACAAAATACAGTACTTAACAAAAGTTGAATGTATGCATATTAAAGACATCTGCATAATTGTAGCTATGTTCGGTCTGAATCAGGGTTTCATTCATAGAAATAATGTTGATCTTGTGCTCTTTGTATGAAGATAAAGTCTCTGGAAAAAGTACAGGAACCAATCTTGGAATATATTAAAAGTCTGATGCAGTTGGATTTAAAAAGATGCATTTTTTATTGGCATATTAGTGCTGAATTGTCTGTGCATTGTAAAATCTTGGGTGAGTTGCAGTCTTGCCACAAGTTGTTGATGATGACAGTAAATACAGCAGTCCAAGTACCATAGTACTGCATTTGTAACTTCTTGCAGTTTAAAAGGCATGTGCTGCAATGGATTTTCAGAGCTCTGCTGTTAAAAAAATAAAGAAAATCATCTTTCTTCTGAAAACCATCTTTGTACTGGTGTCAGCTGTAGAAGACTGGTTATGAACAGTGAGTGTCCCTCTATGTCGAACACTTTTTAGGTCTGGAAAGAGTATGCAGATTACAGGTCCCTGATCCAAGTTTTTGCAGATGAGTTCAGTGGCTGTGATTAGAGAGGCATCAGACCCATGTGCTCTTTGAGAGCCATACTAGCAGCAGATAGTCTGGTTAGTTTAATAGCTACTTTTGCTCCAGGCTTTCCAAGACCTTCGTTAAAAGGTCACATAGAGCTGCTGTTCTGCAACTGGTTATTTGGTTAAAATAGTCATTCTTGTTTATTACTACTGCTATTACTACTGTTGTGTGTTCCAGATGGCAGATACCGCATTTTCATTTACATGTTTGCTATTAGTCAAACTGACTGGTTTAGTAATATTATGCATCATTCGTCTTGGCTATCTCAGAGGAAGACTGACATGTCCTGCTGAGGAGCTTGGCTTTATTTTCAGAAGAGGCTCATATTCCATGTTATAGCTACTCTGAAGTAGTGAAATAAGGGTGAGAGTGGTGAAATAAGAGTCAGCTGGCATTGGATGTTTTAATGCTACACTTTAAGAAGTTGTTGGTGGAAGTCTCCATAGTGTCAGTCAGATGTCTGGTTCCACAGATTAGTTGCAGAGTTTGGTGATCTATTTAACAGTTATCTGGTGCTATTAACATTTGTGGGGTTGACTTATAATGACAGTTTGGTGCTGTATAAAGTATTTGTCACATTAATTTTGCAGAAGCATTTACACTTAATTGTGAAGCTGAAGGTAGCCCATCATGGCTAGATATAGTTTCATAGTTTCATAGTATAGTACTAGGCTATCTGCCCTGGGGCATTTGTAAGCCTAGCCATAGTGATGTGGCTTTTGCCACCCCATGAAATGGTACAAAAATGTACAGAATAAATCTAGAATACTGTGCCTCTGTCTAGTAGTGACACAATGAAGGTCCCCTTATATAATAGAATTAGTTTACTGTGCCCCTGTCTAGCAGTGACACAGATGTGACCCCTGGGGTAAACTTACGATCTCCCATCCACTCATCAAGATTTCTCTTGAAGAGAGTCAGTGAGGGCTCTGCCTAATATGAACTGGGATCCTGTTCCAAAGCATGGGAAGCCTCTGGGTTATGAATCTATCCCTCCTGCATGTCCTATTCATACTTGTGCCGAGGTTTAAGTCTTTAGCTCTCGTGGTCCTGATGGATTTTTTTTGAGGTGGAGCATGTCCATCAGATCCTGATTGGACATGGCCTTGTACGTCAGGCAGAGATCACCTCTGAGCAGGCGGTATGCTACTGAATAGAGCTGAAGTTTCTTTAGTCTGGCAGAATAAGACATATGTTGGAGACCCTTGATCCTTTTGGTGAGGTACTTTTGTGGTCTCTCCAGCTGTTGCAAATGCCGGGTGAGGTACATACCAAATGGGGCATTGTACTCAATCATGGGTCTGATGAGGGAGGAATATAGGGGTACAATAACATCCTTGGATCTGGATGTGAATCCCTTCATGATGAGGTGTGCAAGGTAGAATGTTTTTCTAACCACTTTGGCAATGTGGGTGTCAAATGAGAGGTCGCTGTCTACTTGGGTCCCTAGGTCTCTGATTACTTTTTCCATACTGAGTGGGTTGCTGTCTATGTGATAATTTGTGGGTACTTTGCTTTTTCCAAAAGGGATGACTATACATTTTTTGGCATTTAGTTTAAGGCCATGACTACGGCACCAGTTGTCCGTTTCAGTGAGGCCTTTTTGTAGGATGTGTGTGTCTGCTGGTGTATCGACTATGGCGCCTAGTTTGCAGTCATCTACGAACTTTGTCAGCCACAGCCCTCCCATGTTTGCTTTAACATCTGAGAAATAAATGCCGAACAAGAGGGGTCCCAGGACAGATCCCTGTGGGACACCACTTGTGACTGGCTTTGAGTCTGACATTGCTCCAGCGATTTTAACTTTATGGGTTCTGTCCTTTAGCCAGTTTACAACCCATCTAGTGACATAAGGGTTTACTTTTAAGCTGTTTAGCTTATCTATGATGCCTGAGTGGGGTATTGTGTCGAAGGCCTTAGCCAAGTCCAGGTATGCTGTATGGACTGCTTTGCCCTCATCAATGGCTTTAGTGACTGTTTCGAAAAAGCCAACCAAGTTTAAAAGACAGGATCTGCCCTTTACAAAGCCGAACTGGGTGGGGTCAAGTGTCTGTAGGTCCCCTATGTCTCTGTTTATAGTTTTATTTTTTTTTTAAATGCTTTATAGGTTCATAGGTGTGTACTAGGCTAATGACCCTGGAGCCTTTACAAGCCTAGCCCCAAAAAGTTGCCCAGGCACTGTGCCACCTGATGTTAGTTTGCAGTGCCCCTATCCAGTAGGGCAACTGGAATGATCCCTGGAGTGAACTTTCTGTTACCCATCCACTCATCAAGATTTCTCTTGAAAAAGGCCAGTGAGGTGCTCTGCTTGATATGAATGGGAAGCTTATTCCAGAGTATGGGCAGTCTTTGGGAGATGAACCTGCCTCTCCAGCATGTTCTGTTAATTGTGTGATCTCTGGAGCATGTGGCATGGGGGGATTGGGATTTCTTTAGATGCAGCATTTCAAGTAGGGCTGGGCTGGACATAGCTTTGTAAGTCAAGCAGTGATCACCTCTAAGTAGACAATAAGAGACTGAGGGCAGCTGAAGTTTCTGGAGTCTGTCCATGTAGGGCATGTGTTTAAGGCCTTGCATCCTTTTTGTGAGGTATTTTGTGGCCTTACTATGCTTGTCCCTGGTGGCAATCAAACTGTTTGGCTCTCAGAGTACCTAAAGCTGTGAGACAGCAGAGAGATGAGTAAGGCACTGTGGTACTACATGTTTATCATTCAGAGAATTTGATATGAAAACAGCCCTAGTGCATTTTGTACAGGAGTTATATTTAGACATGCAGGCCCATTAGAACTGCCAAGTACAGACAAGAGTTATAGCTGACTGATGTATTTCATTGACCTGATATTTGCAGAGAGTTCAAGTACTCTGACTTGGATTTCATTTATATGGCAGATGGGGCTGTGGTCACTGAAACTGCTTGATAAGTGTCCAGCTGTGATAATGTTCTTTTTTTTTTTCAATTAAAATCCATTTAGTGGGTTTGTTGATTCCTGTCTTCTTACTGACAGTAGGATTAGTTAAGTTTGACTATATAGATTGATAAAGTGATTGACCATATTACATGTTTCAGGTTTTCAGAATTAATTTACATATCAGTAAAAAATTTTGGTGTGAAATCAGTTGACATTATCTTCTAGTTCAGAGCTAGCATTTTCTGGAGCTATAGGTGAATTTATTGTTAGTATTTATCTTTTGTTATTGTGTACTTTTGCCAGTATAGCTTCCCTAGCCTTAGCCTAAGAAGATTGCCGTAGGGGAGAAAGGCTTTAGTCTGATTAGACATTAACATAGCTACTCCAACAGGGTATGGGTTTCTTCATTTGGTCTGAAAACATTTCAAATCCTTTGGATCAAAATCAGACAAATCATATAAAGTCGTAGTCATAGCTCATAAAGGTAGCTTTTATATGGCTGTTATAATTCTGATCAGGTATGATATTCTTCTCTTTTTTTGGGGATATATCTGACAATCATATTTCTTTTATTTATTTATTTATTGACATTTGTTAACCGGGTTAGTCCAGCTGGGCTTTTGGCCCATTTTCAGCGGAGACCCGAGGAGAAAAGCTCCAAGAAATACAGTAACAAAACAAATTCAGCTATTGCATTATACATTGTTGATAAAAAAAAAAATTAGTAATGAAACATTCAAGACATTGAGTTATACAGAAATTATAATATTCAACGCATAAATTGTAGCACACAATTATCTTATTTGATGGGGCTTAAGATACAGGGTAGGAGAATATAACAAGATAGAGTTATTTGCATATTTACAGATAGTAAGGTTTGATCCATTTTGAAGGTACCTAAAGTATAGAGAGGTATTTAGTAGTAAAGGAATTTCTGATATTCAGACACATATATATATATATATATATATATATATATATATATATACATATATACATATATATATTAATTATATATACATATACATATATACATATATATATATTATTTATATATACATATACATATATATATTGTCAAAAGATTTTACTCTTCTAACAAATTCTGGAAGAATCACACCAAGTTCTTGTAAGCAAGTAAAACAGCTTTATTTTACATGCATGGAGACCTGCTACATGATAGTAGTATGCCAGCAGTCTGGCTACTTGTACTTTGAGTTCTGCTTATATAGACCCTCCTGCACATACATACACATAGCACAGAGTACATTCATTAGAAGTGATAGTTTGATTACTTGTTTTTACCAGCCAGTACCACAGTTATTCCTGCACCATTAACTTTCTTATCAGCAGTTTAAGATTAACTTCTGCATTCCTCAGTGATCAACATTTTCCAGAACATTTCAGTTTGCACGCAGTGAACATTTTTCTGCTTAACCCTTTATATACAGAATACAAAATATGTTGAACTTCAGTATTTTTCCACATTTCCCCCCTTACAACATTTTGTATACTGTTTATTTTACACAATCCCAGATACGTTGTATACCTTCTCATAATCAGAGAAATATGCTTTTGTAGCATTGGCAGAGATAACCTTCGATATTATCATTTTGATACATGGTATGCAACAGCAGCCAAGCAGCAAAAATATGACTGCACCAACACATACAGCAATTAAAATGTTCATCAACACAGAACCCCAGTTTCCAAACAGGTTTTGGAAAAAGTCAGTCAAGGGGTTTGGACCAGGTTTAGTCAGTTCAGAAACTTGTTGAATTATTTCAAGATGGCTCTGAATCGCATGCTCGTTATCAGGAATGAACGAGCAGCACTCCTCGTGTATGAGAGCACAAGTACCTCCTTTCGCCGCTAGGGTGAAATCGAGCGCCATACGGTTCTGCAACACTACTGTTCTCATCGCCGTTAATTCGTCCGTCACCAATTCTAGCGCTGAAAATGTCGCATTACTCAGAGTCTCTAACAGTTTTGACAGTTTTCTCAGTTCCCAGATGGATTTTACTGTCCCATACGCTGGCAAAATACCAGCCCAAGCAATTACATCATCGCCTAGGTCCATATGTGAGAGTCCTTTGCTGCTGACGTGTGCCAAGTCATGGTGATAAATCCATGATGCATCAATGTTACCTACGGGATTAATAGGTTTATTAAGAGAATGTGCATTTTGTATTTTACCTTGAGGTAATGCATTTACGTTTCTGATAGCTGGTATCAGATATCCCAAAAAACAACTTCCTGACCAGCCATATGGTAACCATTTATATGCTTTCCTACCACAAATAAAATAACAATCATTTGTTTTGATGGTGATATTAGTTGCAAATTCATAACTCCCATTTGGCTTTAGCCCCTTAAATAACAGGCCATATACATACAGCATTTTTTCAACAAAACTAGTATCATTTACATTGATGTCTTTTTTTATAGCTCCAAACTTGGTCTCACACTGCCCTTCTAGGGTACAATTATGAACTATTGTCAAATTACATTGGCTCAGCCCCACCTTAACTTTTCCAATCTTTTGAAAACACACTGTTCCGTTTTGGCCCCAGAAGAGGCAGCCACCTTGTCTCTCAGTGGTACTTCTGTGGTTTCAAACAACAAATTATTCCAAGTATCATTTGTTCCCAGAGGGGCTGTCCCTAACATTAAGCCACTATGTACAGTAGGTATTGCAGTACATACCCAACAATTTGAGACATTCATTGAGGATGCATATGCATATTTAATCGCTTGATATGTATTAAAGTTTGGATGCCAGCTGGTGTGTTTGTCTCTTTTTGAATGGCTAGCTTCATTAAAAAACAGAAATGGCCAAAACAGAAATATTACAATCACAATAGTTATAAACAATAAAATATTGCAATAGAACCATTTTCTCTTATTATCATTATTGTCCTTCATGGTTACTGCTGTCTGTTTGTTCCTCAGGGGAATTCAATTTTTCATCTAACTTAAAATATTTTACAATTTTACAATGCGTTAGGTGGATCCATGAGGACCTTTCTTTAATCCGAACTGCCGTTGGAGTTGCGATGACTTCTGTGATTTTGTCGTCTCTTGAACCTGAACAATAATCATTCGTTAAACAGCTGTTAGTATTGGTCAGCATTTTCCTCATGTACTCTGCTATCTCCTCACCCCCCTCACGTTCCGCAGGCAGCAAGTTTTGCCACTGCGGGACGTAATAAGGTCTCCCATACAATAACGCAAATGGGGTGACTCCTTTTGAGGTGGGAGTTGTCCGCATGGAAAGGAGGGCTAGAGGTAGACAGGTAATCCAAGACTGATGTGTCTTGGCCATGAGTTTTCTTAACTTGCCTTTTAGAATGCCGTTGTGGCGTTCCACCAACCCTGCTGACTGTGGGTGGTAGGCACAATGGTGTTTCAGTTCAATTTGGAAAACTGTAGACAGTTTCTGAATGATCTGATTGACAAAATGCGTGCCGTTGTCAGAGTAGATGCGTGTAGGAAGTCCAAAGTGCGGGACGATGTGATTGACCAAAATTTTAGCCACTGTTTGAGCATCCGGATGTGTCACCGGAAAGGCCTCAACCCACTTAGTAAATGCATCTACTATCACTAACACAAACTTCTTTAGTTGTGCTGGGGTCAATTCGATGAAGTCCATACATATTGTATGAAATGGATAGGGGGGTGTTGGAAATGATGCCGGAGCAACTCTGAACCCTCCCCCATGGTATTTAGCACATACTATGCAGGATAGACAAAAACGTTTTGCATATGCAATGAAACCCTTGGTCCAAAAGGTAAGGTGGATAATTCTAACCATAGCTGCAGGGCCCAGATGGGAAGGGCCATGCACGCCTAGTGCTGCATACCTAAAAAGATTAGTAGGCAAAACATATTTATTATCTGGTCCCACATAGATTCCTTTGTTCTGTCTAACACCATACCTAGTCCAGCGTTGTTTTTCCTGTACTGTGCTAAGTTCCTGCATGACTTGTAAGGTTTGTAAATCAAACTTATCTGTTGGTTGTAATTCTGTAGGTGTGGTTTCAAGTGAAAAAGTACTGGACATAGCTGCCTCTTTGGCTGCTTTGTCTGCTAGGGCATTACCAAGTGATACATGGTCCTTAGCATGGGTATGAGCAGCGCATTTACAGATGGTCAAACCCCGTGGCCGTTGGACGGCTTGTAGTAATTCAAGGATTAGTTCTTTGTGCATGATGTCTTTCCCCGAGGTTGTAACCATCCCCCTATTTTTCCATTGCTGAGCAAACACATGTACCGTAGGGAAGGCATATTGACTATCCATATAGATAGTGACATTCCTGTCCTCCGAAAGGAGACATGCCCTTGTCACAGCAATCAGTTCTGCTGCTTGTGCTGATAAGTTCCCGGGGAGTGGTCTTGCCTCTATTATCTGAGTTGCAGTAGTAACTGCATACCCTACCTGCGTGGTAACTGTTTCTGTTTTGCGTGCCGACCCATCTACAAACAGTGTCCAGTCCGCATGTAGTAAGGGTTGATCTTTAAGATCCGGTCTTGGTAGAACTTTAGAATGTATGAGATCTAAGCATACATGCGGGATACCGTCTTCAGCAACGGGTAGCAATGTCGCTGGATTTAAGGTAGTGCATCTCTCAATTGTCATGTGTGGCTGTGATAACAGCGTAGTCATACAAGATAAATGTCTGCTAGGTGACAGAAATGTTAACTTGTCCTGCAGAAGGATGACTGCTACGGAGTGCGGGACTTTTAACGTAAGATCATGGAACAATACCAACGTGGCAGACGCTTGTACCGCCAAAGCGGCTGCAATTACTGCTTGCACACAGTGTGGTAATGCTTGTGCTACTGAGTCTAATTTGCTAGAGTAAAATGCCAATGGTCTTAACTTATCTCCATACATTTGCATTAAAACAGATGTCATAAATCCCTGCTTGCAATCTACAGTCTGTATAAAGGTCTTACTGTAATCTGGAAACCCCAATGTCGCTGACCCAGCTATCAGTTGCTTGATTCTAGTGAATGCCCATACTGCCTTGTCTGTCCAGTGCAGCAAATCTTTTGCTGCCATCGGTATTGCAAAAATTAAGTCTGATAGCGGGTGCACTTCTTCGGCATAGTTGGGAATCCAACTACGACAGAAGTTCGTAATGCCTAAAAAGGACATCATTTCTTTTTTTGTAGTTGGCATGGGGGCTTGTAAAATAGCATTCTTTCTACTGTCATCTAATTGCCTGCCCTTCCCAGAGATAGTATAACCCAGGTAACGTACTTCTAATTTACAAAATTGTAACTTAGACTTATTTACCTTATGTCCTTCGTGTGACAGAAAGTGTAGTAGTCGAATAGTCTCGGACTTACAGAGTTCTTCCGTAGTTGCGGCCAGGAGGATATCATCCACGTACAGCAGTAGGTGGCACCTTTGGGCGGGTTGGAACTGAGCCAAATTGGTGGACATCTCTTGTGAGAAGATGGTCGGACTTTCACAGTATCCCTGCGATAACCTGGTATAGGTATAACGCTTGCCCATAAACATAAATGCAAACCAAAATCTACTATCTTCCTGCAAGGGAATAGAGAAAAAGGCATTACTGATATCAATTACAGAAAAGTAGTTATCCGTAGGAAGGATATCGTTCAGCAGAATAGGCGGATCCGGGACTATGGGGGCCCGAGGTACCACCGCGGCATTTATTGCCTGTAAGTCTTGTACCATCCTCCATGTCCCATCCATTTTTTTTACTGGAAATAAGGGCGTATTACATGGTGAGTCTGTGCACGGAATTAATACTCCAGCTTTCAAAAGTGCTGTGATTACCGGTAAAATGCCCTCCTCTGCCTTTCTGCTCAAGGGATACTGCCGTTTATGAGGTCTAAATTCTGATTTGGGTGTAATCTTTACCTGTCCTGCCGTTCTAATCAGTCCGATATCGTGCTGACCCTGCGACCATAATGAGTTTGGAATCATCTGCAATTGAGATTCTTCCATGGGGGTAAGGAGACATAGTCATAATGTCCCAGGGGATTGTATCGGTTCATCTTCCCAGAGGTGCACTGTCGGTCTGGCTTGTGTAACCCAGTTAAGTTTTTGAACCTGAACGCCTTTACCTGCCAACTGTTCTGGTGTCCATCCTACCCATTCAGTTATTTTCTTACCCACGAGGTACCATGACATTCCTTCACCCTCCGTAACTGAAATATGTGTGGTTAATTCATTCTTATACAGCAGCTGCATATCCCTTGTAAGGCTACATGTGACTGCAGAATTACCTAGTGTGTCCCAAAAAGGCTATGCAATACTAGTTTGGTGACTTTAAAACTAAGAAATTTCTTTTCGTATTCTAAATCAGGTCCGGCACATCTTCTGTAATACATTGTGCAATGTAATGGATCTGACACCTTCGGATTTGTTATGCCGTATTTGCTTAATGCCAAATTTGTAAGATCCGTCACTACACTCTGGGGGCCTATCTCTATCAAATCATTACTATACCAGTAATGTAGATCTCCCTGCCCCTCTAATAGCATTGCACTATTTGGTTCAATTCTCCTTGCCACCATCCCAGTGGAGGTTGGGACGGCTGCTATGCCCAACACTTGCATTAAATCTCTTCCTAGTAAATTTACTGGGCAGATTTTTGAAATTATTACTCGGAACCGTATGGTTTGGTTTGTCTCTGGGTCGGTAAACCACAGAGGTTTGGACAATGGCTCTTTGTAAATATGACCATTTGCTGCTTTTACAAGCACATATTAATCCAAGGTAACATCGGATGATATGGCAGTACTTCTGACTAACGTTCGTGAAGCCCCTGAGTCACAAAGAAATTCTATGTCTCGGCCCTCAACTTGCAATGTAATCACTGGTTGGGATTCCAAGTGCATAGTTGATGCTAGTGCTGTTAGATTTACCATTTTGATATTCCTCATTTTCTGCCATTTCCTGTCCCCACCCATCGTCTTCACTTGTACCTACTTCCCCATTCTCACTTTCTTCTTCTTCCTCATACCCTCCATCTACGTCTTTTTGACCGTCATATAGTCATGCGGTACCACCGGAAGCAACCATCGGTTTCTCCGGTCCTCTGCAATCTCTGGCGAAATGTCCCTCCTTACCGCACTTAAAACATTACCCCCTCTTTTGCCTACCTTCGAAATCCTCAGAATGACTTACGCCTCCCCGTCCTCGTCCTCTTCCCCTGCCACGCCCTCTTCCACGGTTTGCGGAACCTTGAACTAACATTAAAGTTCCATCTTCACTAACTGTAAAAGTCTGGGCTTGTTTATCTTTCTTTTCCTTCAGATATTTCTCAGCATGTCTAGCATACTCCATAAGGGGCTGTAGATGCGCTGTCCTGTGTGTGATCATATGTTTTTGTATAAAGTTACCAATGGCTGTCTTGCAGCCCTTTAGGAATGCATTTTTCAATTACTGTTCATAGGGCGAGTCATTTTCCTGATTTTCTACCTTAATCAATCCACTATGAGCATCAAAACATTGTGTGAGACGATGTAGATAATTGTCTACGGTTTCGTCATCTGATTGAACGCATTGATTAATGCAAGTCCAATCTGCCTTGGGCTTCCAATGTTCTTCTATTTTATCTAAGAGAGTCTTTATTCTAGTTCTACACACTTGGAAGTTTTATTATCTTCCTTTTTTACAAAGTACACATCTCTTTCACTTGAATTACCACACCCTTTTTTTTTTTTTGTTTTTTTGTTTTTTTGCTCCCTATGTCTCTTATTTGCGTCCTCCAGCCATTTCTGTGCCTGGGGAAACCCCACCTTCTTTTGATTCCTTGTCTTATTTCCTGCCTGTTTGCGCAGTAATCTTACTAGATTTTGACATTCTGACTTATTTAAACATCCACTAAACCCATGATCTTTTTTCCATTTATCTAAATATTTTACGTTCTTTGGGTGTAAATCAAACATAAACTTTTCATCTTCAGTTTTGTCGTCACCTTTGACGCAACTGGTTCCTGTTCCCATTTCTCTTAAGAAAAACTATTCCTGTTCCTGAGATCTCTTGTATATGGAATCTATTCACATATACTCCTTATACTTTGAGAAAATTAAATTTCTCCCTTGACTAGTCCCTTAAAATTTAGACAAAAATTCCAATCAGAAACAACAAAAAAATAGTGTTTTGCTTACCTTTGTGATTCCTCCGCCCTGTTTCGCTGCCACCTCACGGATTGAATCTGGAAAGAGTGACTGGCCTCTAATTTCGACCTGTTTCAGTCGGAGGTCTTTCGTTCGAGGAGAGCCTGATCTCTCTCCACCTGCACAGGTTTTCAGCCTCTCTTTGTTCGATTCGCGCCGTGCAGGGACCGCCCCACATTGGGCGCCAGTTATGTCGAAAGATTTTACTCTTCTAACATATTCTGGAAGAATCACACCAAGTTCTTGTAAGCAAGTAAAACAGCTTTATTTTACATGCATGGAGACCTGCTACATGATAGTAGTATGCCAGCAGTCTGGCTACTTGTACTTTGAGTTCTGCTTATATAGACCCTCCTACACGTACATACATGTAGCACAGAGGACATTCATTACAAGTGATAGTTTGATTACTTGTTTTTACCAGCCAGTACCACAGTTATTCTTGCACCATTAACTTTCTTATCAGCAGTTTAAGATTAACTTCTGCATTCCTCAGTGATCAACATTTTCCAGAACATTTCAGTTTGCACGCAGTGAACATTTTTCTGCTTAACCCTTTATATACATAATACAAAATATGTTGAACTTCAGTATTTTTCCACATATATATATATATATATATATATATATATATATATATATATGTGTGTGTGTGTGTGTGTGTGTGTGTGTGTGTGTGTGTGAACAGGGAAAAGAAGGTAGATACACTATCAGGTGTACTTAGATGTAATAGAGGGGAGGTTAACAGTACGTATAGTAGAGATGTAATAAGCAATAATAATATGAGGTTCAAGGTAACTGAGTTGCTAAGGTAAGAGAGGGAGAGGTTAAGTTGGGGTTGTACAGGAACAAATTTCGGAGCTAAGTAGATGGAGTTTGTTTTTCTTTAAAGTGGGCTGGGTGAATAGTAGAGCAATTGTCTGTAGGAAGTTTGTTCCAAGCTTGGGCTACAGAGCATTTATATAAAAGTTTGCCAACAGTTTTCTTTGGTTGGAAAGATTGAAGTAGTTGTAGGTTGGAGGTATGGAGGGTACGAGCAGGTTTGTAGGAAGAGATGAAAGTTGAGAGAGCAGGACAAGATGCAGGCTTGTAGTGAATAGAGTGAACCATTTGAAGTTGTGAAAACAACAGTAATTGAGGGAATTCAAGCCAGTTAAGGGATGTAAGGGCTGTGCAGTGGTGTGTTTTCTATGGAGAGTTTGTGATGAATCTTGCAATCATATGGTAGTTTTGCTGGAGTTTGTATAAAGTTGTGGTGTGAATGTTAGTAAACAATGAGGCAGCATAGAGAAGTACTGGGAGGAGAAAAGCTTGGGTGATGAATTTGTAGTCTGCTGTCTGTATTCCAGCAACTATCAGTAGGACAGGATAGAAATTCCTTGTGCATTATATGTTCCTGAATTCAGGTGAACATTTTTGTGAACAGTGAAAACAATGGATAGATGGGACTTTCTATAGAATGTAGTCACTTTATGGAGGAAATTACACAATAGATTTCTATATTTTTGACTTATGATGTTTCTGTATTTGATTAATTATTCACTGAAACAATGCCTAGGCTCATTACAGTTTAAAAAGACATAATTATGCAAATAATTAGCATATAAAAGACCAGTTAAGTCTTTTTAACACTAGGCAATGCAGTTCCACTGGTATACCTAATTAGTTATTCCGCCCTATTCATGAGGGATATGGGGGTGGGGAGCTAGGCCTTTTGTAAATTTGCAGTTTTCCATCTATTCTTCTAAGTTAGATTTGAAGATAGTGAGGGATGTGCTTTGTTTTAAAAAAGTTGGAATTTTTTCCAAAGATGGGGAATGCTTTGGGAGAGATCAAACAAGTCCTGTTTATGTTGTAATATAGATTTGGGTCCATTGATCTTATATTTGTGTTACTACCTTAGTTATAGATACATTATTGGGGTCTATGTTAGTTCGCCAACATTTTATTGTGGCAAGCACCTATTCATCGATCCCTATTCATCGAAAATCACTTCAGTTTCAATGTACATTAAAGACATACACACCTCCAGGCTGGTCAAACAGTATGACACACAGGAGACACTCCAGGTGCAGTTAACCATAGAAAAGACCCCTATTCAAATCATAGCTAACTACTGGCCCCCACATCTGATTCAAGATGCCCAATCTGCCTATTTGGACCTGTTTGAACCTATCAAGATTCAACCCTTTACCCTGATCCTGGGTGACTTTAACTTCCCAAACATAGTTTGGAAGAACTACTCATGCCAGAACACAAATGCCCAGAGATTCCTTGATTTTGTTAATGCAAATGCCTTGGAACAGCTAGTCAATACCCCTACAATAGGTGATAATATCTTGGACTTGGTATTTACCAACATGAGTAACCATTGCAGCATCCCTATAGTATCATCCTCCCTGGTAAGATCTGACCACAAAGCGGTCACTTTCGAAGTCACCATCACCCCCAAACCCCCTCTAGCTAGGATCAGACATACAAACTTCTCCAAAGCTGATTACAGCCACCTGAGTGGTAGTATAAACAACTTCACAGCCCCCTCCCTCTCTGTTGGAACTGGCACCAATATCCAAAACTACACCAAAGCACTATACAAGTATTTATATAGATGCACGGAATCAGGAATACCTGACAGGACTAAATCATCCTCTATAAGGAAGAGTAAACCAGTCTGGTGGACAGCTGTTATAAATAAACTCTATAACAAAAGGAAACAAAATTGCTGTCTAAGGCCAAGAAGGAGCAGGTGCCCAATTCGAAGCAATGTCTCCTTAGCCTGAACAAGCAAATAAGAGCACTAGTGAAATTCTCCAAAGCAAACTTCAAGTCCAAATTGACCATATCTACTAGAGGCAATCAGAAGGCCTTCTTCACATATGTCCACAATCTCAAAGGAAGCACACAGATCTGTTCAGAACTGGTGGTCAAGGACACCACATATACAAATGCCACAGATATAGCAAACCTGCTGGCTGACAGATTCAGCAAAAACTTTACCCCTGTATCCCCCATCAGTAAATCAGGACATCCCCAGTACCTGCCCCTTTCCCCTTATATCTAGGGAACAGGTCATCACCGCTCTCTCAAAGGCAAAACAATACAGCCTCCATGGGACCTGATAACATCCCAGCCTGCATTCTATGTGAACTCAAGCAGGAACTTGCAGCACCATTAGGCACACTATTCAACTAAACCTGGAGTACTGGTTTCGTCTCAGCTGAGTGGAGGACACCCACTGTCATCCCTTTACAGTGATCCAGGAAATTATAGACCCATCAGCCTAACTTGCCTGATCTGCAAGGCCATGGAATGGATTATCATGGACCTTATTAACAAGGACATTGGCAATCTCCAAACACTTGATCCCACACAGTTTGGATTTGTCAAGGGGGGGGGGTCATGTCTGCTAAATTTAGTCAACTTCTTTGAGACAGTCACCAAAGCTATGAACGAGGGGAAGATGGTGCATACCGCCTACCTTGACCTGGCCAAAGCCTTTGACACTATTCCTCACTCGGGCATAATAGATAAACTCTCTCAACTAGGCATCAATCTATATGTTACCAGATGGGTAGCAAACTTGCTCACTCATAGAACCCATGTAATCAAAATAGGGGAAGCCACCTCAAGCAATAGACCTGTAACAAATGGCGTACCCCAGGGTTTGGTCTTGGGGCCTCTGTTATTTGGAATATACTTTTCAAAGGTGCAGGCAAAAACCAGAGGGCTATGGCTGACCAAGTGTGCAGATGACTGCAAGCTGGGTGCTGTCATCAATTCCCCTAGTGATGTGGACATCCTCCAAGAGGGTCTCACTCAGACAGATGACTGATGCCAGAAACATGGCTTCAAGCTGAATACCAAAAAATGCATCATCATCTCCTTTGGGGGGAGTGATGTCCCCACAAATTATCACTTTAATAACAATGTCCTAAGCATGCAATCAGTTGTGAGGGATTTGGGAACCCAGGTTGATAGCAACTTGACTTTTGACCACCATGTTGCTTCCTTTGTACAGAAAGCCTTCTACATGGCCCACCTCATAAGTAAAGGTATCTCATCCAGGGACAAGGCGGTCATAACATCCCTGTATTCTTCCCTTATAAAGCTCATTATTGAGTACAATGCCCCTTTTGGCATGTACCTCAAAAAGCACATGCAGCAGCTGGAGAGACCACAGAGGTTCCTCACCAGGACAATCCAAGACCTCAAACATCTGTCATACATAGAAAGGCTAAAAGCCCTATCCCTCTACTCAGTTTCATGCAGACTCTTCAGAGGTGACCTCTGTCTGGCATACAAGGCAATCACAGACTCCACCTTGATGGGACTGCCACATATCTGCAAGTCAAGCTCCACTCGAGTAACCCACACACACGGCCTCAACCTGATCTGTGACATCAACAAGACTTGTTGGTGGGACAGATTTGTGTCCCAGAGTCTCCCACATCTATGGAATAAAGTCCCTCTCCACATCAAGCAGAGTATCTCTTTACCCCTTTTTAAGCACAACCTGGATAACTGGATGGGAAGCAGAAAATATACCCCTGGGATTCCACCCGTGTCCCTGCTGGACAGGGGCATTGGGTGCTGACTTGTCTAAGCATGGCCTATACTCTTGGCTAGGCTTATAAGGGCCTCAGGACCAATAACCTAGTAACCTCCTATGATCCTATGATTCACTGAATTTACCAAGAGCAAACATGTAGTTGGCCAACTACAGAACTTTGCCCTTTTCTCCGCTGTAGTGCGATCTTGGAGTTGGTATATACAGTTGGGGGTGTGGGGGGTGAAGCCACCCACTTGGGTGGGTTTGAGTCACTTAGATGTTGGTCCATTGTGCTGCGGGCAACTATTTCCTTCCCCTTGGTAAATTCATCGAATCGTTGAAGTGATTTTCACTGAATAGGGATCTATGAATAGGTGTTCGCCGAAATAAAATTTCAGTGAACTAATATAGACCCCATCATTAATCAAGAAGTATTGGGTCATTACAGATTTGCAGGCAAGGCACTGATGATCCCATAAGAGTTTGTAGGAGACAGAGAATAGAAACAGTTTTTAGATGCTCTGGGTATCTTAGGAAATACTTAGAAAAATACTTTTTAGCGAGGAATGACTGGGGGGTTTCAAATTGGGTTATGTGCTTGCATAGGTACATATTGAAAGGCACACTGTATTCTAGTATGAGCCTAATAAGAGAGAAGTACAGAGGAATGATGACCCCTTTTGTCTGAGAGGTGATGTTCTTAGTAATCAGTTCAGCAGGGTAGAAAGTGCTCTTAACAAGAGATGTTAAGTAGTGATCAAAGGAGAGCTCCTTATAGTTTGATAGGAAGGGTCTATATTATATCTGTGAAAAACCCTTTCAGCAAATGACTCTTTGCCGAATGATAACCAGAGAAATCTAATTTCCTGGAATGACCATTGCAGTGAATTTTTTCCCTAGGGGAAAAAACGCTTGGCCAACCTAAAACCAGACAAATTTTAAAACCCTTCAAAGTGGGGGGCTTTGCCCCCCACTCCCCCCTTACTAAATATATCAACACCAAGATCAGACTACAGTGGGGAAAAGGGAAAATTCCCGATAATGGCCAAGCGTTTTTTTCCCCTAAGAAAAAAGTTGCTGAAATGGCCATTCATGGGAGTTAGATTTTGCTGGTTATTGTTTGGTGAAGAGCCATTTGCTGAAAGGGGTTTTTGCGGATGTAATATAGACCCGATAGGAGAACACTAGGCTAACTAACCCTGAAGGGCCATTTTAAGCCTAGCTAATAACCCAAGGTTAGAATCAAACTTTGTACCTTGTGTCTATGAAGTGAAGACCTTAATCATTATACCAAACCCACCTCTTATCCATGAAAGTGCCTAGGTCTCTAGTGACAGTGTCTGTTTTAAGAGGAATATAATTTTACAATATATATGTACGAGAGTTCCTGTTTCCCAAACTGTAAGATGTTACATTTTTTGGCATTCAGCTTTAGAATGTGATATTCTCAGCAAGAGTGTCTACATTATGCCCTCTTTGAGAATCTGAGTTTCTTCAAGAGTTGATGATAGCTCCAAATTTTTAGTCAGTTGTGAATGTGGTCGTCCTTGTTTATGAGGTCCATGATAATGATGAAGATGATGATGATGATGCATTCCATCATCTTACAAATGATACTACTGAGGCTGATAGGTGTATAGTTGCCAGAGTCTATGGTGGGGCCTGTGTTGTGTAGGGGAACTACTACAGCTATTCTCCGGGCTTATGATATGTATTCAATGGATGCTGATGTTGAGTATTTTAAGGGAGATGTCTGATAGGGGTATTCTGTTCTGACCAGGAAATAGTCCGCTATCTTAACGGACCCAGAGAACTACCATATTTAGAACTGGAGAGCACTTTTAGTATTTGTTCAGAGATAATAGCCTGGGGAATGTGGACTGGATATGCTGGGAAGGTTGGAGGTGACAAAAGGGAGAATCATCATCATTCATCATCATCATCATAATCAACCCTTTTTTTCCCATTGTCTACATGGGGTCAAGGACTTTTGTCAGCTGTTGCCATCTCTCTCTCTCCCTCTCTCTCTCTCTTCAAAACCCCTGACACTCTGGCAGGTTGGCTGCAGCTCCTCTGATTCTAGCTTTGACCTTCTTTTTCAGATTTCCCTTTTCCTCAACCACACTTCTAAGATACTTGAAGCTGTCAATCTGTTCCACTGTTTTCCGCTTCTATCACAATTCTCAGCTTCTTCTGATTTCTCCCCTTTTGCTGCCATTACAACTGTCTTATCTGTACTCTTTTTCATCCCATGTGTCTTAATTTTGCAATCCATTTCCCTTTTCTTTGCTGAAGATTTTTCTCAGAGTCTGTATGTAATGCCACATTGTTTGCATACAGCAGCTTTGTTGATCTATCCCCTCTGATCTGTTTGCTAATGTAATCCATCACCAATATGAGCAGTAGTGGGCTCAGAGTTGAACCCTGATGCACACCCACTCCCACTGGGAACCCGTCTGTGAGACCAAACAATGTTTGTACTTGAGTGATTAGGTCCTTCTACCAATGTCACTGGGACTTTGAACCACCACAGGACTGACCAAATTAGCTTTCCTGGGTCACTGCCATTTGCAAGTCTAGGAATGTCCAGTTGGACTCTTTCATCATCTCTAGCTTCTTCTATAGTATCTGTCTCATTGCAAACAGCAGGTCAGTTGTGCTGCATCCTGGTCTGAATCCAAAATCTTTTTCTCCTACAAGAAGATGACAAAAATGTCCAGAAACTTGAGCAGTAAAGGCAGAACAGTTGAGAAAGCAAGAGGTGGTGGTGATGGAGTGCCTGAGATGAGTAGTGAGGTGCATGCTGTAGGACAGAAGAAGAAATAAGGACATCAGAGCAGAAGCCAAAGTAGCTCCAATTGTGGAGAAGGTCAAAGAGATCACATTACGGTGGATATGATACACATGTCCAGGAAAGCAGAAAACAATCTGGTGAAGAGGATTTGGGATAGACAGGAAGAAGGTAAGAGGAAACGAGGGTGTCCAGCAAAGAGACAGATGGATTGTGTGAGAGAAGCCTGAGGCAATCAGGTATGACTATCGAAGAAGGTGGGAGAGGGGTATTCAATCGAGAGAGACGGCGACGGCTGATGCGACAACCTGACACCATATATAAAAAGGGGAAAAAGGGGTTGATGTGGCTGATGATGATTTTTCCCTTGCACAGCTTGAAACAGCTTCAGTTAACAATAACAACTGAATAAAATCAAACAAAATAATTTCTCTTTAACAATTCTATTGTTTAAAAACATGAGCATAATTTCTTTTTATAAAGTATCTGCAAAAGATTTATTTCAGTTACAGTAATTTTTCCACTGTGACACTTAGGGCTTGCCTTTTTACACCCTTTGCTACAAAAGCAATCTGCTAACAGGGCTTGCATTATTGTTTTCCATTTTAATAATGCATTTAATTTATATATCAGCTCTGCTCTGAAGCTGTTAAAAGGTGCTTCTGGTGTTGGTGCACAGTGATCAAACAAATGTGGATTACAGCTACACTACCTGTGCTCCCTGTTTGATACAACTACATTACCTGTGCTCCCAGATTAATACAACTACACTACCTGTGCTCCCTGTTTGATACAACTACACTACCTGTGCTCCCAGATTAATACAACTGTACTACCTGTGCTTCCTGTTTGATACAACTACACTACCTGTGCTCCCAGATTAATACAGCTATACTACCTGTGCTCCCTGTTTGATACAACTACATTACCTGTGCTCCCAGATTAATACAACTGTACTACCTGTGCTTCCTGTTTAATACAGCTACACTACCTGTGCTCCCTGTTTGATACAACTACACTACCTGTGCTCCCAGATTAATACAACTGTACTACCTGTGCTTCCTGTTTAATACAGCTACACTACCTGTGCTCCCTGTTTGATACAACTACATTACCTGTGCTCCCAGATTAATACAGCTACACTACCTGTGCTCCCTGAATAATACAGCTACACTATATGTGCTCCCTGATTAATACAACTACACTACTAGTGCTCCCTCACTAACACAACTACACTACCTGTGCTCCCAGATTAATACAACTGTACTACCTGTGCTTCCTGTTTAAGACAACTACACTACCTGTGCCCACAGTTAATACAACTACATTACCTGTGCCCACAATTAATACAACTACATTACCTGTGCTCCCTGTTTAATACAGCTACACTATCTGTGCTCCCTGATTAATACAACTGCACTACCCATGCTCCCTGATTAATACAGCTACACTACCTATGCCACCGATTAATACAACTACAATACCTGAGCTCCATGTTTAATAAAACTACACTACCTGTGCTTCCTGATTAATACAGCTACACTACCTGTGCTCCCTGTTTGATACAACTACATTACCTGTGCTCCCAGATTAATACAACTGTACTACCTGTGCTTCCTGTTTAATACAGCTACACTACCTGTGCCCACAGTTAATACAACTACATTACCTGTGCCCACAATTAATACAACTACATTACCTGTGCTCCCTGTTTAATACAGCTACACTATCTGTGCTCCCTGTTTAATACAGCTACACTATCTGTGCTCCCTGATTAATACAGCTACACTACCTATGCCTCCGATTAATACAACTACAATACCTGAGCTCCATGTTTAACAAAACTACACTACCTGTGCTTCCTGATTAATACAGCTACACTACCTGTGCTCCCTGTTTGATACAACTACATTACCTGTGCTCCCAGATTAATACAACTGCACTACCTGTGCTTCCTGTTTAAGACAACTACACTACCTGTGCCCACAGTTAATACAACTACATTACCTGTGCCCACAATTAATACAACTACATTACTTGTGCTCCCTGTTTAATACAGCTACACTACCTGTGCTCCCTGATTAATACAACTGCACTACCCATGCTCCCTGATTAATACAGCTACACTACCTATGCCACCGATTAATACAACTACAATACCTGAGCTCCATGTTTAATAAAACTACACTACCTGTGCTTCCTGATTAATACAGCTACACTACCTGTGCTCCCTGAATAATACAGCTACACTATATGTGCTCCCTGATTAATACAACTACACTACTAGTGCTCCCTCACTAACACAACTACACTACCTGTGCTCCCTGTTTAATACAACTACACTACCTGTGCTTCCTGTTTAAGACAACTAAACTACCTGTGCCCACAGTTAATACAACTACATTACCTGTGCCCACAATTAATACAACTACATTACCTGTGCTCCCTGTTTAATACAGCTACACTACCTGTGCTCCCTGATTAATACAACTGCACTACCCATGCTCCCTGATTAATACAGCTACACTACCCATGCCACCGATTAATACAACTACAATACCTGAGCTCCATGTTTAATAAAACTACACTACCTGTGCTTCCTGTTTAAGACAACTAAACTACCTGTGCCCACAGTTAATACAACTACATTACCTGTGCCCACAATTAATACAACTACATTACCTGTGCTCCCTGTTTAATACAGCTACACTACCTGTGCTTCCTGATTAATACAGCTACACTACCTGTGCTCCCTGTTTAATACAGCTACACTGTCTGTGCTCCCTGATTAATATAATTACACTACCTGTGCTCCCTGTTTAATACAACTACACTACCTGTGCCCCTGATTAATACAACTACTTTATCTGTGCTCCTGGTTTAATACGGCTACAATACATGTTCTCCCTGATTAATACAGTTACACTACCTGTGCTCCCTGTTTAATATAGCTACACTACCTGTGCTCCCTGTTTAATACAACTGCACTACCTGTGATCCCTGTTTAATACAGATACACTACCTGTGCCTGCTGATTAATACAGCTACACTACATGTGCTCCCTGATTAATACAACTACACTACCTGTGCTCCCTGTTTAATACAGCTACAATACCTGTGCTCCTGATTAATACAACTACGCTACCTGTGCCCCATTATTAATCCAACTACACTACCTCTGCCCCCTGATTAATAAACCCACATTACCTGTGCTCCGTGATTAATACAACTATACTACCTGTGCTCCCTGTTTAATACAGCTACACTACCTGTGCTCCCTATTTAATACAGCTACACTACCTGTGTTCCCTGTTTAATACAACTACAGTACCCATGTTCCCTGACTAATACAGCTACACCACATGTGCTCCCACATTAATGCAACTGCACTACCTGTGCTCCCTGAATAATACAACTACACTACCAGTGCTCCCTCATTAACACTGCTCCCTGATTAATACAGCTACACTACATGTGCTCCCTGATTAATACAACTACACTACTAGTGCTCCCTCATTAACACAACTACACTACCTGTGCTCCCTGTTTAATACAACTACACTACATGTGCTCCCTGTTTAATACAGCTACACTACATGTGCTCCCTCATTAATGCAACTACATTACCATTGCTCCCTGTTTAATACAGCTAAACTTCCTGTGCCCCCGATTAATACAACTACACTGCCTGTGCTCCCTGTTTAATAAAACTACACTACCTGTGCTTCCTGATTAATACAGCTAGAGTACCTGTGCTCCCTGTTTAATACATCTACACTACCTGTGCTCCCTGTTTAATACAGCTACAGTACATGTGCTCCCTCATTAATGCAACTACATTACCTGTGCTCATTGTTTAATAAAGCTATACTACCTGTGCTTCCTGTTTAATACAGCTACACTACCTGTGCTCCCTGTTTAATAAAACTACACTATCTGTGCTCCCTGATGAATACAACTACACTACCTGTGTTCCCTGATTAATGCAGCTGCACTACCTGTGCTCTGTGATTAATACAGCTACACTACCTGTGCTCCCTGTTTAATACAACTACACTACCTGTGACCCCGATTAATACAACTACATTACCTGTGCTCCCTGTTTAATACAGCTACAATACCTCTTCTCCCTGATTAATACAGCTACACTACCTGTGCTCCCTGTTTAATACAACTACACTATCTGTGCTCCCAATTAATACAACTACATTACCTGCGCTGCCTGTTTAAAACTACACTACCTGTGCTCCCTGATTAATACAGCTACACTACCTGTGCTCCCTGTTTAATACAGCTACACTACATGTGCTGTCTGTTTAATACACCTACACTACCTGTGCTCCCTATTTAATACAACTTCACTACCTGTGCTCCCTGTTTAATACAACTACACTACTTGTGCTCCCTGTTTATTACAGCTACACTACCTGTACCCCCTCATTAACACAACTACGCTACCTGTTCTCCCTGTTTAATACAGCTACACTACCTATTCTCCCTGTTTAATACAGCTACACTACCTGTGCTCCCTGATTAATACAACTACACTACCTGTGCCCCCTTATTAATACAACTACACTACCTGTGCTCCCTGTTTAATATAGATACACTACCTGTACTCCCTGATTAATACAGCTACACTGCCTGTGGTCCCTGATTAATACAACTGCACTACCTGTGTTCCCTGATTAATCCAACTACACTGCCTGCGCTCCGTGATTAATACAACTGCACTACCTGTGCTCCCTGATTAATAAAACTACATGGACTGTGCTCCCTGTTTAATACATCTGCACTACCTGTGCTCCCTGATTAATACAACTGCAGCACCTGTGCTCCCTGATTAATACAAGTACACTACCTGTGCCCCCTTATTAATATACCCACACTACCTGTGCTCCTTGATTAATGGAAGTTAACTACATGTGATCCCTGATTAATACAACTATACTACCTGTGCTCCCTGTTTAATAAAGCTACACTACTTGTGTTCCCCGTTTAATACAGGTACACTACCTGTGCTCCCTGTTCAATACAGCTACACTACTTGTGCTCCCTGATTAATTACTTGTGTTCCCTGATTAATATAACTATACTATGTGTGCACCTTGTTTAATACAGATACACTACCAGTGCTCCCTGATTAATACAACTACACCACCTGTGCCCCTGATTAATACAACTACACTACCTGTGCTCCCTGTTTAATACAGCTACACTACCCATGCCCCCGATTAATACAACTACACTACCTGTGCCCCTGATTAATACAACTACACTTCCTGTGCTCCCTGTTTAATACAGCTACACTACCTGTGCACCCTGATTAATACACACACACACTACCTGTGCTCCCTGAGTAATACAATGAAACTACCTGTGTTCCCTGATTAATACAACTACACGACCTGTGCTCCCTGTTTAATACAGCTACACTTCCTGTGCCCCCTGTTAAACACAGCTACACTATCTGTTCACCTGGTTTAATACAGCTACACTACCTGTGCTCCCTGTTTAATTCAACTACACTACCTGTGCCCCCGATTAATACAACTAAACTACCTGTGCTCCCTCACTAACACAACTGCACTACCTGTGCTCCTTGTTTAATACAGCTAAACTACCTGTGCTCCCTGATTAATACAACTACACTACTAGTGCTCCTTCATTAACACAACTACACTACCTGTGCTCCCTGTTTAATACAACTGCACTACATGTGCTCCCTCATTAATGCAACTACATTACCTGTGTTCCCTGTTTAATACAGCTAAACTTCCTGTGCCCCCGATTTATACAACTACACTACCTGTGCTCTCTGCTTAATAAAACTACACTACCTGTGCTTCCTGGTTAATACATCTACACTACCTGTGCTCCCTGTTTAATACAGCTACAGTACATGTGCTCCCTCATTAATGCAACTACATTACCTGTGCTCCCTGTTTAATAAAGCTATACTACCTGTGCTCCCTGTTTAATACAGCTAAACTACCTGTGCTCCCTGTTTAATAAAACGACACTGTCTGTGCTCCCTGATTAATACAACTACACTACCTGTGTTCCCTGATTAATGCAGCTGCACTACCTGTGCTCTGTGATTAATACAGCTACACTACCTGTGCTCCCTGTTTAATACAACTACACTACCTGTGCCCCCGATTAATACAACTACATTACCTGTGCTCCCTGTTTAATACAGCTACAATACCTCTTCTCCCTGATTAATACAGCTACACTACCTGTGCTCCCTGTTTAATACAACTACACTACCTGTGCTCCCGATTAATACAACTACATTACCTGTGCTCCCTGTTTAATACAGCTACAGTACATGTGCTCCCTCATTAATGCAACTACATTACCTGTGCTCCCTGTTTAATAAAGCTATACTACCTGTGCTCCCTGTTTAATACAGCTACACTACCTGTGCTCCCTGTTTAACACAGCTACACTATCTGTTCACCTGGTTTAATACAGCTACACTACCTGTGCTCCCGATTAATACAACTACACTACCTGTGCCCCTGATTAATACAACTACTTTACCTGTGCTCCTGGTTTAATATGGCTACAATACATGTTCTCCCTGATTAATACAGTTACACTACCTGTGCTCCCTGTTTAATATAGCTACACTACCTGTGCTCCCTGTTTAATACAACTGCACTACGTGTGATCCCTGTTTAATACAACTAAACTACCTGTCCTCCCTGATAAATACAGCTGCACTACCTGTGCTCCCTGTTTAATACAGCTACACTACATGTGCTCCCTGATTAATACAACTATACTACCTGTGCTCCCTGTTTAATACAACTACACTACCTGTGCTCCCTGTTTAATACAGCTACAATACCTGTGCTCCTGATTAATACAACTACGCTACCTGTGCCCCATTATTTATTTATTTATTTATTTATTTTATTTTATTTTATTTTACATTTGTTGACCGGGCTAGTCTAGCTGGATACATGTCCTTTTTCAGTAGAGGCCCGGGGAGAAAAGCTCCAAACATAATGAGAAGACATAGTACATTACAATTCAGAAGAAATGGGATTACATAAACAAGAAGAAAACAACAGGCTATACATACAGAATATATTACATTCTCATAGAGTGTAAATAGTCTAAAACATGGTTTCAAGGTTACATTGTGAATCCTGGAGATAGAGGTTAAAATCTCTGGAATGGGGAAAGAGACAATGTGGTAGGAAATCTATGGGTTTTAGTCTGGATTAGGACAGGGGCATAACCAGTGTGACTTAAGGAATTCTTTGAGATTATTTTTGAATTGATTAAGCGAGGTCGTAAGTCTTAGGTTATTTGGAAGGGAATTCCAAGGCTTTCTGATGGAGTTGGCATAGAGAGCATCACCACCCGAGTTATTAGATTTAATGGTAAGTATCTGAACACTATTTGCTGATCAAAGGCAGTTTAGGTTGGAGTAAGTGGTCAGTATTCTACTTAGTGAGGGGGTTCTCTCTGGGTGGTTGATTATTTTAAAAGCTTCAGTAAGTTGGTTGAGTTTGAGAAGATTGGGGAGTTCCAACCAGTCAAGTTTCTTTAAGTTAAGGCAGTGGTGAGTACGACAGGGTGAACCTGTTATAAATCTGGCAATGTGATTATAGGCAACAGAGAGCATGTTGAACTCACGCTTATTGAGGAAAGAAAGTACTGGGGAGGCATACAAGAGGGTGGAGAGGAGATGAGTACGAGCAATAGTAAGTTTGGCATGAGGGGTTAAAAAGTTCTTTATTCTACACATGGACCCGAGTTTTTTGTTTACAGACTTAATGGATTGGCTAATGTGTATGTCAAATTTGAGTTTGTGGTCGATGGTGACACCTAATAGTTTGGTGTTGGAGACAGGCTCAATGATGGTGCCATTGGTGGATTTCACATGGAAGGTCATATTGTTAGGAATTGGAAGTTCTTTTCCTAGGGGAGGGGATACAGTGGGGAAAATTAGAAGCAACTTGGTTTTTGTTGGATTGAGTATGAGTTTCAAATCAGAGAACCATTTTTCAACTATAGCAAAGCATTGTTTGGTGGTTGCTTGGAGTTTTGAGAGAGAGGCATCAGAACAGATCAGGGTGGAGTCGTCCGCGTATTGAATGCAGGTGGCTTTGGGGGTGACTAAGTGAAGATCGTTTATAAAGACAGAGAAAAGAAGGGGACCAATAATAGAGCCCTGAGGAATGCCAATGGAGTTAGGGAGCAGGTCAGATAGCCTGTTTTGCCACTGGACGGCTTGTTGCCTGCCAGAGAGGTAAGCATTGAACCACCTTAGGGCTAGGTTACCTAGATGTAGGCTTTCTAGGGTGTGGAGCAGGAGCTGGTGATTGACCATGTCGAAGGCTTTCGATAGGTCAAGAAATAGAGCAGAGGATATTAATTTATTATTACGGTTGTTATTGACTGAGTCAACAAAGGAGAGGAGGGCAGTGGTTGTACTGTGGTGGGGGCGAAAGCCATGTTGTGAGTTAGACAAAAGACTATTAATGGTTAGGTAGTGTATGAGTTGTTTGTGAACACACCGTTCCAAAATTTTAGCTATTGGAGACAATATTGCTATGGGTCTGTAGTTGGATGTTTCCGAGGAGGTGCCTCCTTTATGGAGAGGGATGATATATGAAATTTTCCATATAGAGGGAATGGTAGCTTCAGTTATAGTTCTGTTGATCAAGATTGATATGGGATAGGCAATTGCATCTGATGCAATTTGTAAGTATTCTGCTGGGAGGTGATCCGCCGCTAGGG
This sequence comes from Protopterus annectens, assembly GCF_019279795.1. Taxonomy (NCBI): domain Eukaryota; kingdom Metazoa; phylum Chordata; order Ceratodontiformes; family Protopteridae; genus Protopterus; species Protopterus annectens. The sequence goes on from NC_056728.1 coordinate 479,281,329, forward strand.
TGGTTGGTTTAAGTTTTTGCAAGAGGGTACGAATATAGGAGGTAGATACAGGTTCTAAGTTAAAGGAGGGGGGAGCGGAATCATTAGTATGAGTGGGGGATGAGGAAGTAGTAGTTAGCTGACTGGCTAGGGATTGGATGGTCTCAATAAAAAAAGAGTTGAAGGTGTTGGCTATTTCTTCTGGATCTTTCCTGATGAGTTTCTCGGGGGTGGTGGTGGTAGATTTACCTGGGTGTAGGAGGTTATTAAATCCAGCCCAAAACGTCTTTGGGTTGTTCTGGTGTTTATCCTGGAGGTGGCAGAAGTACTTTTTTTATCTTGAGTAATAGCTGTTTTAGTAGAGTTTCTAAGCTGTTGAAATTTAATGCGATCTATGGGAGTTTTAGTAGCTCTCCATTTGTCCCAGGCCTGGTCTCGGACTTTAATTTGCATTTTAGTTTCTTTAGTTAGCCAAGGTGCTATCCGTTCCTTGGATCTAATTTGTCGAATTGGGGCATGAGAGTCTAGTATGTTAAGGAATGTGTCATTAAAGTAAGTAACGCTCTCTTGGAGGGGTAGAGTCTTTAGGATGGACCAGTTACAGGCCTTAAGTTCAGCAAGAAATAGTTGTGGGTCAAATTTCTTCTTGTTTCTAACTAGTCTATATGAGGGGGAGTTAGTAGGTGGGCATTTATGTTTTATAATATAGGTAATAAGGTGGTCACTGAGGTCATTGGGGAGTGTCCCAGTGGTATAATTATGTGAATCCTTATTGGTAAGAATCCAGTCAATGGTGCTTTCTTTTTGTTGAGCCTTGCCAATTCTAGTTGGTAGTAAGATATTTTGGGAGAAACCATGTAAGTTGATAGGATGGGGATTTATATGAGCGGAGCAGAGAGACCAGTCAATATTGAAGTCTCCAAGTACTATGGTTTCTTGAGGGTAGTTGGTGGTTAACCAATTGAGGGTTAGCTCCAAGTTTTCTGTGTTCTTTCCTGGTGGGATATAAATTACTATGAGATTGATGCATTTTTGAGTGTTTAGACATATCTTTAGGGCAATAAGTTCAATATTAGAGACTTTAGGAGGTTGTGATGGATTTATAATGATATTTAGTGTATTCCTAAACATAACAGCTATTCCCCCTCCCCTCTTATTTACCCGGTCAGCCCTGAGAATGTTATACCCAGGTGGGAGAATCTCTTCGTCCTTAGTAGTAGGTTTTAGCCATGTTTCTGATAGGCACATAATGTCAGGGGAATGAGTAGCTAACATAGCATGGAGGCTGTGCACCTTGTTGTTTATGCTTCTTAGATTAAGATGGAATATGATTAGGGAGCCAGTAGAATTTCGGGCGGGTTTAGAGGGGTTATGGTCTGATACAGTGGTGGGACCTGGGTTGGGGTGGATGTCACCATTTATGGTCATACATTTTTTCAGGTGGTCTAAAAATCTTTGGAGTTTACATAACAGCTTAAGATTAGATTTAGTGGTGGATATCTTTGGGTGATGGCGGGTGAGGTGCCCTATTTTGGAGCATAGTGTTTTGTCAGTGTAGAAAGAAGGTGAGATATGGTGAGAGGAAAGGTTTGGATGGGTGGTAGTGTAGCTCTTGGGGAAGGGGATTCCCAACAGAGTTTGGTTTTCGTATCTTGTTAAAAAGTAAGGAATAAGAAGGAGTATTATTATTAGCGGGATGAAAGTATATGTGATTTTGGCCATGGTTCCTCTGCCCCCTGATTAATACACCCACATTACCTGTGCTCCGTGATTAATACAACTACACTACCTGTGCTCCCTGTTTAATACAGCTACACTACCTGTGCTCCCTATTTAATACAGCTACACTACCTGTGTTCCCTGTTTAATACAACTACAGTACCCATGTTCCCTGACTAATACAGCTACACCACATGTGCTCCCACATTAATGCAACTGCACTACCTGTGCTCCCTGAATATACAACTACACTACCAGTGCTCCCTCATTAACACTGCTCCCTGATTAATACAGCTACACTACATGTGCTCCCTCATTAACACAACTACACTACCTGTGCTCCCTGTTTAATACAACTACACTACCTGTGCTCCCTGTTTAATACAGCTACACTACATGTGCTCCCTCGTTAATGCAACTACATTACCATTGCTCCCTGTTTAATACAGCTAAACTTCCTGTGCCCCCGATTAATACAACTACACTACCTGTGCTCCCTGTTTAATAAAACTACACTACCTGTGCTTCCTGATTAATACAGCTAGAGTACCTGCGCTCCCTGTTTAATACATCTGCACTACCTGTGCTCCCTGTTTAATACAGCTACAGTACATGTGCTCCCTCATTAATGAAACTACATTACCTGTGCTCATTGTTTAATAAAGTTATACTACCTGTGCTTCCTGTTTAATACAGCTACACTACCTGTGCTCCCTGTTTAATAAAACTACACTATCTGTGCTCCCTGATGAATACAACTACACTACCTGTGTTCCCTGATTAATGCATCTGCACTACCTGTGCTCTGTGATTAATACAGCTACACTACCTGTGCTCCCTGTTTAATACAACTACACTACCTGTGACCCCGATTAATACAACTACATTACCTGTGCTCCCTGTTTAATACAGCTACAATACCTCTTCTCCCTGATTAATACAGCTACACTACCTGTGCTCCCTGTTTAATACAACTACACTACCTGTGCTCCCGATTAATACAACTACATTACCTGCGCTGCCTGTTTAAAACTACACTACCTGTGCTCCCTGATTAATACAGCTACACTACCTGTGCTCCCTGTTTAATACAGCTACACTACATGTGCTGTCTGTTTAATACACCTACACTACCTGTGCTCCCTATTTAATACAACTTCACTACCTGTGCTCCCTGTTTAATACAACTACACTACTTGTGCTCCCTGTTTATTACAGCTACACTACCTGTACCCCCTCATTAACACAACTACGCTACCTGTTCTCCCTGTTTAATACAGCTACACTACCTATTCTCCCTGTTTAATACAGCTACACTACCTGTGCTCCCTGATTAATACAACTACACTACCTGTGCCCCCTTATTAATACAACTACACTATCTGTGCTCCCTGTTTAATATAGATACACTACCTGTACTCCCTGATTAATACAGCTACACTACCTGTGCTCCCTGATTAATTAAACTGCACTACCTGTGTTCCCTGATTAATCCAACTACACTGCCTGTGCTCCGTGATTAATACAACTGCACTACCTGTGCTCCCTGACTAATAAAACTACATGGACTGTGCTCCCTGTTTAATACATCTGCACTACCTGCGCTCCCTGATTAATACAACTGCAGCACCTGTGCTCCCTGATTAATACAAGTACACTACCTGTGCCCCCTTATTAATACACCCACACTACCTGTGCTCCTTGATTAATGGAAGTTAACTACATGTGATCTCTGATTAATACGACTATACTACCTGTGCTCCCTGTTTAATAAAGCTACACTACTTGTGTTCCCTGTTTAATACAGGTATACTACCTGTGCTCCCTGTTCAATACAGCTACATTACTTGTGCTCCCTGTTTATTGCAGCTACACTACTTGTGCTCCCTGATTAATACAACTACATTACCTGTGTTCCCTGATTAATACAACTATACTATGTGTGCACCTTGTTTAATACAGATATACTACCAGTGCTCCCTGATTAATACAACTATACCACCTGTGCCCCTGATTAATACAACTACACTACCTGTGCTCCCTGTTTAATACAGCTACACTACCCATGCCCCCGATTAATACAACTACACTACCTGTGCCCCTGATTAATACAACTACACTACCTGTGCTCCCTGTTTAATACAGCTACACTACCTGTGCACCCTGATTAATACACACACACACTACCTGTGCTCCCTGAGTAATACAACAAAACTACTTGTGTTCCCTGATTAATACAACTACACGACCAGTGCTCCCTGTTTAATACAGCTACACTACCTGTGCCCCCTGTTTAACACAGCTACACTATCTGTTCACCTGGTTTAATACAGCGACACTACCTGTGCTCCCTGTTTAATTCATCTACACTACCTGTGCCCCCGATTAATACAACTAAACTACCTGTGCTCCCTCACTAACACAACTGCACTACCTGTGCTCCTTGTTTAATACAGCTAAACTACCTGTGCTCCCTGATTAATACAACTACACTACTAGTGCTCCTTCATTAACACAACTACACTACCTGTGCTCCCCGTTTAATACAACTACACTACATGTGCTCCCTCATTAATGCAACTACATTACCTGTGTTCCCTGTTTAATACAGCTAAACTTCCTGTGCCCCTGATTTATACAACTACACTACCTGTGCTCCCTGCTTAATAAAACTACACTACCTGTGCTTCCTGATTAATACATCTACACTACCTGTGCTCCCTGTTTAATACAGCTACAGTACATGTGCTCCCTCATTAATGCAACTACATTACCTGTGCTCCCTGTTTAATAAAGCTATACTACCTGTGCTCCCTGTTTAATACAGCTACACTACCTGTGCTCCCTGTTTAATAAAACAACACTGTCTGTGCTCCCTGATTAATACAACTACACTACCTGTGTTCCCTGATTAATGCAGCTGCACTACCTGTGCTCTGTGATTAATACAGCTACACTACCTGTGCTCCCTGTTTAATACAACTACACTACCTGTGCCCCCGATTAATACAACTACATTACCTGTGCTTCCCTGTTTAATACAGCTACAATACCTATTCTCCCTGATTAATACAGCTACACTACCTGTGCTCCCTGTTTAATACAGCTACACTACCTTTGCTCCCGATTAATACAACTACATTACCTGTGCTCCCTGTTTAATACAGCTACAGTACATGTGCTCCCTCATTAATGCAACTACATTACCTGTGCTCCCTGTTTAATAAAGCTATACTACCTGTGCTCCCTGTTTAATACAGCTACACTACCTGTGCTCCCTGTTTAATAAAACTACACTGTCTGTGCTCCCTGATTAATACAACTACACTACCTGTGTTCCCTGATTAATGCAGCTGCACTACCTGTGCTCTGTGATTAATACAGCTACATTACCTGTGCTCCCTGTTTAATACAACTACACTACCTGTGCCCCCGATTAATACAACTACATTACCCGTGCTCCCTGTTTAATACAGCTACAATACCTCTTCTCCCTGATTAATACAACTACATTACTTGTGCTCCCTGTTTAATACAGCTACACTACCTGTGCCCCCTCATTAACACAACAACGCTACCTGTGCTCCCTGTTTAATACAGCTACACTACCTATTCTCCCTGTTTAATACAGCTACACTACCTGTGTCCCCTGATTAATACACCCACACTACCTGTGCTCCCTGATTAATGCAACTACGCTGCCTGTGCCCCTTATTAATACAACTACACTACCTGTGCTCCTTGTTTAATATAGATACACTACCTGTACTCCCTGATTAATACAACTACACTGCCTGTGCTCTCTGATTAATATGACTACACTACCTATGTTCCCTGATTAATACAACTACACTGCCTGTGCTCCCTGATTAATACAACTGCACTAACTGTGCTCCCTGATTAATAAAACTACACGGACTGTGCTCCCTGTTTAATACATCTACACTACCTGTGCTCCCTGATTAATACAACTGCAGCACCTGTGCTCCCTGATTAATACAAGTACACTACCTGTGCCCCCTTATTAATACACCCACACTACCTGTGCTCCTTGATTAATGCAAGTTCACTACATGTGATCCCTGATTAATACAACTACACTACCTGTGCTCCCTGTTTAGTGCAGCTACACTACCTGTGCTCCCTGGTTAATAAAAATACATTACCTGTGTTCCCTGATTAATACAACTACACTACGTGTGCACCTTGTTTAATACAGATACACTACCAGTGCTCCCTGATTAATACAACTACACTACCTGTGCTCCCTGTTTAATACAGCTGCACTACCCGTGCCCCCGATTAATACAACTACTCTACCTGTGCCCCCGATTAATACAACTACACTACCTGTGCTCCCTGTTTAATACAGCTACACTACCTGTGCCCCCTGATTAATACACACACACACTACCTGTGCTCACTGTTTAATACAGCTACACTACCTGTGCCCCTGTTTAATACAGCTACACTATCTGTTCACCTGGTTTAATACAGCTACACTACCTGTGCTGCCTGTTTAATTCAACTACACTACCTGTGCCCCCGATTAACACAACTGCACTACCTGTGCTCCTTGTTTAATACAGCAACACTACTTGTGTTCCCTGTTTAATACAGCTAAACTACCTGTGCTCCCTGTTTAATACAACTACACTACCTGTGCTCCATGTTTAATACAGATACACTACCTGTGCCCCCTGATTAATACACCCACACTACCTGTGCCCCCGATTAATACAACTACACTACCTGTGCTCCCTGTTTAATACAGTTACACTACCAGTGCTCCCGTTTAATACAGCTACACTACCTGTGCTCCCTGTTTAATACAACTACATAACCTGTGCTCCCTGATTAATACAACTGCACTACCTGTGCCCCCTTATTAATACAATTGAATTACCTGTTCTCCCTGTTTAATACAGATACACTACCTGCGCTCCCTGATTAATACAACTACACTGCCTGTGCTCCTTGATTAACACAACTGCACTACCTGTATTCCCTGATTAATATAACCACATGAACTGTGCTCCCTGTTTAATACAGCTACACTACCTGTGCTCCCTGATTAATACAACTGCAGCACCTGTGCACCCTGATTAATACAAGTACACTACCTATGCCCCCTTATTAATACACCCACACTACCTGCGCTTCTTGATTAATGGAAGTTCACTACCTGTGCTCCCTGATTAATACAACTAAACTACCTGTGCTCCCTGTTTAATAAAGCTACACTACTTGTGTTCCCTGTTTAATACAGGTACACTACCAGTGCTCCTGTTTAATACAGCTACACTACCTGTGCTCCCTGTTTAATACAACTACATAACCTGTGCCCCCTGATTAATACACCTGCACTACCTGTTCTCCCTGTTTAATACAGATACACTACCTGTGCTCCCTGATTAATACAACTGCAGCACCTGTGCTCCCTGATTAATACAACTACACTGCCTGTGCTCCTTGATTAATACAACTACACTACCTGTGCTCCCTGTTTAATAAAGCTACACTACTTGTGTTCCCCGTTTAATACAGGTACACTACCTGTGCTCCTTGTTCAATACAGTTACACTACCTGTGCTCCCTGTTTAATACAGCTACACTACCTGTGCCCCCTGATTAATACACCCACACCACCAGTGCTCCCTTATTAAGACAACTACATTACCTGTGTTCCCTGATTAATACAACTACACTACATGTGCTCCCTGTTTAATACAGATACACTACCAGTGCCCCTTGATTAATACAACTACACTACCTGTGCTCCCTGTTTAATACAGCTGCACTACCTGTGCCCCCTGATTAATACACCCACACTTCCTGTGCTCCCTGATTAATACAACACTACCTGTGCCCCCTTATTAATAGAACTACTCTACCTGTGCCCCCTGATAACTCCACCCACATTACCTGTGCTCCTTGATTAATACAACTGTAATACCTGTGCTCCCGGTTTAATGCAGCTACACTTACCTGTGCCCCCCTGATTAATACACCCACACTACCTGTGACCCCTTATTAATACAACTACACTACCTGTGCTCCTTGTTTAATACAATTATACTACCTGTGCTCCCTGATTAATGCAGCTACACTGCCTGTGCTCCCTGATTAATACAACTGCACTACCTATGCTCCCTGATTAATACAACCACACTAACTGTGCTCCCTGTTTAATACAGCTACACTACCTGTGCTCCCTGATTAATACAACTACACTACGTGTGCTCCCTGTTTAATACAGATACACTACCAGTGCCCTTTGATTAATACAACTACACTATCTGTGCTCCCTGTTTAATGCAACAACAGTACCTGTGCACCCTGATTAATACAACTACAATACCTGTGCTCCCTGTTTAATACATCTACACTACCTGTGCTCCCTGTTTTATACAACTACACCACCTGTGCTCCCTTTTTAATGCAGCTACACTACCTGTGCTCCCTGATTAATACAGCTACACTACCTGTGCTCCCTGATTAGTACAGCTACACTACCTGTGCGCCCTGTTTAATACAACTGCACTACCTGTGCCCCCTGATTAACACAACCACACTACCTGTGCTCCCTGTTTAATATAGCTATATTATGAACAAAAAACACCTGGCTCCATGGTAGGATGAAACAACAGTCTTTATTAGTTATAAAAAGGTTGCTCAAGGTAACCCAAAAGGTTTTACATCACAGTAAGCCACCTTAAAAACTTGGTACTTCCTTGTTGTACTGGTAGTACAGGTGAACAAATACCAAACGTTTCAAGTGTATTTTCAAAAAGCTTATATAAAACTAGCTGGTGTGTTTACACACTGTGTATAAATCCATCAAATCAAAGCACACTTGGCCACAAAAAAAACTTTTCTTAAAAACAGCTGTACACATGTAAAAGCCAAACAATATAAAAAGCTGGTGTATTTAAATAGTTAAATAGTTCAGTAACTTTTCCTTGAGAAGTGCCAAGTTGAAGCACAGTCCCAGGTGTAAACTGTCAGCACACTACCATGAAAGTTCCAATGGAGTGACTGAAAAAGCATCCACATTGAGTCAAACAGTCAAAATAGCCACTTGGTAGCAAGTTCAAAAAGGCAAGTTGCTTTTAAGATGTTAGTCCAGCAAAAGTGCTTCTTTAAGTTGTAGAACTTCTTTCACGTTGTAAAAACCAACAGGTAGATGAAACCAAACAGAAAAAAGTACTTGTACACTTGAAGCTCTTCCAGCAAAACGCTGATGAAAAGAAATCTATTTCTTACCCCAAGTGTAACCTGTCAGCACACTGCCATGAAAGTTCCAATGGAGTGACTGAAAAAGCATCCACATTGAGTCAAACAGCCAAACCACCCACATGGTAGCAAATTCAAAGAGGCAAGTTGCTTTTCAAAAGTTAGTCCAGAAGAGGTGCTTCTTTAAATTGTAGAACTTCTTTCACGTTGTAGAAACCAACAGGTAGATGAAACCAAACAGAAGAAAGTACTTGTAAAGCGCTTTTCGTTCACTTCAGTAACTGAACTTCCTCAGACAAGTTTTTAGTAGTTTGTCACAGTTTAAAAAGAGTGAAAGAAGTTCTACGTTTGGTTGAAACGTTGAAACGTTTGGTATTTGTTCACCAGTACTACCAGTACAACAAGGAAGTACCAAGTTTTTAAGGTGGCTTACTGTGATGTAAAACCTTTTGGATTACCTTGAGCAACCTTTTTATAACTAATAAAGACTGTTGTTTCATCCTACCACGGAGCCAGGTGTTTTTTGTTCATAATATAGCTACACTACCTGTGCTCCCTGATTAATACAGCTGCACTACCTGTGCTCCCTGTTTAATACAACTACACTACCTGTGCTCCCTGTTTAATACAGCTACACTACCTGTCCTCCCTGTTTAATACAGCTATACTACCTGTTCTCCCTGTTTGATACAACTACACTACCTGTGCTCCCTGTGTTATAGAACTACACTGCCAGTGTTCCATGATTATTATAACTACATTACCTGTGCTCCATGATTAATACAACTACACTACCTGTGATCCCTGTTTAATACAACTTCACTACCCATGCTCCCTGATTAATCCACCCATACTACATGTGCTCCCTGATTAATACAACTACACTACCTGTGCCCCCTGATTAATACAACTACACTAGCTGTGCTCCCTGTTTAATACAGCTACACTACCTGTGCTCCCAGATTAATACAACTACACTACATGTTTTTCTTGATTAATACACCTGCACTACCTGTGCCCCCTAATTAAGAATAGATTTGTAAAAGGTGTAGTAGCCAAAACTGATCACAGGTGACAATTTCACATTTAATATCTATCGGTTTATTGATCTAGTTATCAATTTATCTATATCTCTGTCTCTCTATCTAGCTGTCTAGCTATCTATCCATCTATATAGCTTTCTGTCAACTTATCTAGTTGCCTCTTTTATATATATATATATATATATATATATATATATATATATATATATATATATGTATATATATATATATATATATGTATATATATATATATATATATATATATATATATATATATATATATATAGTTTAACTTTGTAACCTCGAAGCACATATTATCGAGTATCATACTCTCGAGATGAAAATTCTGAGACAACGAAATCCCAAACAGCAGATGTCAAAAATGGTAAGTAAGCACTTGGCCAACTGGACCCCATGCCGAGGCCAACATGCCCTGTTCTTTACTATAGTGAGATCCTGGAGTTGGTATATTTAGTTGGTGGGGGCACAGCCTCCCACATGGAGGGTTTGCAGAGCATAGATCCTGCCTAGGTGGGTTTTACTTACCTTGGCGTGAAGTTCAGCGCAAGTTGGCCAAGTGTTTACTTATCTTGTTTTACATTTGCCATTTGGGATTCCGTTGTTTCAGTATTTTCACCTCAAGGTTTTGACATTCAATAATATGAGCAGTGAGGTTTCAAAGTGAAACCATATATATATATATATATATATATATATATATATATATATATATATATATATAGATTCACTTCAGAAGATCGAATTTCCAAAATCTCGAACTACAAATAACCGAAACCAAAAGCTCGAGTTTCGGAAACTCGAACTTCTGACGCGAAACCATTAAAACAAAAAAAACACAAGCTTCACTTTTGCCCCACACCCCCTACCTAAATATACCAACTCCAAGATCGCGCTACAGTGGGGAGATGGGAATTCTCCCGTCTTGCGCTGTATGCGGAAGCGCAAAACGGGAGATTTCTTTACTTCCTGCCAACACCACAAAACAAATACAACATTACGTACACACAAGGCATGCAACAATACTTGCCTCTGTGTGCACGTAATGTATTAAGGTAAGTAAAGTGTTATTTCTAAACACTACACACATTCGATTTATTAAAATCTCGATCATATGGTCTCGACCATATGAAATTCGAGATTTCAATAATTCAATTATGTGAAGTGTTCCCATATATATATATATATATATATATATATATTATATATCTGTATATATATATATATATATATATATATATATATATATATATATATACACACACACACACACACACACACACACACACACACACACACACACACACACACACACACACACATATTTTTTTGTTTTTGTTTTTGTTTTGTCTGGTGGTATCTTACAGACTTAAGGGACATATGGCAATTACGCAGTTTGACCCTCTCAAACATCACTGAATGGAAGGTCAATGTCATACAACAGATTTGGCATTATGGCCAGCTTCTTGAAGATGGATCTCTGTAACTTTGTTAGACATACCTCCTTCTCTATTTCCCCCTACCCCATCCACTTAGATACTCTGCATGGTTGACTTCCACCACCTATTCCATCTATACTACTTACTCTCTATCCTGTCCTACTCCTTTACTTCTTCCCCTACTATTTCCTCCTAATGTCTGATCCTATCTACTCCTCAATCTCACCAAACACAGCTCTATATCTGACTTAGTTTACAGCCATAACTGCTATGTCCAATAATCTTATGACTACATCACTACTGTTTGTTGCTGTCACAGATGTACCCAATACTCCTATTCATATATGAATGTATAGTCCATGTATAGCCAATGCCCTCGTGTATATATGTTGCTCAAATGTTACGTTTGTGCTTTATGCTGGCATTGTTAAATTGCATTTATATCAATTTTATTACTTTGTATTATTATTAATTCTGTACTTACATATCATTATGGGAAGCTTTTCTTCCCGGGCCTTTGCTGAAAAAGGACCTGTGTCCAGTTGGACTTTCCCGGTAAACAAATGTAAAATAAAATAAAAAATAAAATAAATATAAGGAAGAAGACTCTTTTGAGTATTCAGTAAAGACATGGGAACCCCTGAGACCTGGAGTTTCTGTCTCACATCATCCATGTGTAACCTAAACAGGTATGTATTGAACCTGTTTTAGGGATCCCACCATTTGCCTTCCCCAGCTGGCCCTTACACGAGGTCTCCACAGAATTCCCAACTTCAAACACTTGTAAACTATCAAGGCTGGGATCATGTGAGAAACAGAAAGGGAAAAGGCCAAGAATAGGGCCCTATTTTGGAACAGTTCAGTTATGATTTTAAACATCTGATGTTCAAAGGTGCTCACATTTGTATTACAATAAATTATTTATTTTCTACCTACAGAGCTGCCCTTTTCTTTATTTTACAGTTACAGTAAGATGCTAGAAATTGTCTTTAGCCAAAAAGCATGATGCTAAATTGAGTGGCCTAACCAACAGGATTACAGACAATTACAGGGAAGTAAATAGTGTGGGAAGAAATAGCCAGGGAATTGTTATGGCTTGGCTTGTATAGGCCCTAGGGCCGATAGCCTAGCACCAACCCATGAACCTATGAATTCAAGCAAAAAATAAATCAAGTAAAAAAAAAAAAAAACACTTTCGGGAACAACAACAATACACTGTAAAGGCATTGTCCCAAACTAGCAACAGACAACAAAGTCCAAAATTCACTCATTAAATTTCAGGGACAAACTAGAAACCCAGTCAAACTGGTAATGAACTGCTATCCATAGCTATCATCTTGGTAGGAACATTCCCGATATAAAACATGGTACACAGAATACTCAAGTGTCATTGTACCAATAACAGTTAATAACAGATAACAGATATAAATAGTTAAGTAGTTGGAAAATAAAATTAGATAATATAAAGCCAATGTTCACGGAAAATTACCTGTGACTGATACTGACCAAGGCTGTGGCTTAAAAGGCTCCATTGAGCAACCCCCCACTAGTTAATAAACAGACATAAATAAGCATGTGAAATAGTACGTTTTGAGTAGTGACTGTAAGATGGAACCAGTCTTATGGAGGATGATTCCTGAGTGATTCTAAAATTGTTGTGCATGACAAATCCCAAATCCACATCCAAGTAAAATGATATCACAGACAGAGGTGGCTGTCCTGGGGAAACAGCCTCAATATCACTTTTGGATGAGACCTCTGCTATCATAAACAAGCAATAAAAAAAGGAACATGTTCCTGGAACCCCCTCCCCCCCAAAGTAGCCACCTTTTCAGCAGGTGCCTATGACTTATACCTTAAAATCCCATTTACAATCAATACCAGGAAAGGCGATTATTAACTCAGCTGTCCATGAGGATTAGTCCAGCTTGAAAACACCACACTAAATTACATAAGAGATTCTGACCAACTTCTTCCTCCAAAGCATACTGAGATAGCTCTGCTCAGAGAACTCCTCTAATCAACTTACTGATCCTGCTTTTGCAATGTTTTTATACAAGTAATTTTTAACCTCAGGGTGTTTATGAATCTCCCTTAAAAACAGGGTCCTAGAGTCTATTTTTTTATGCCATAGCCTGTTCTGGTAGGGAACATAGCGTTGCTACTTCCTGCTCTCTTACTGGACAGCTATAGCCTAAATCCAACATTTTCTCTACCCAGAGCAATGTATAACCAAAGCTCTACATTATCATACATAAATAAGTCATGAATTACATGTTTCTCCTTTTCTGTTGCATTTGCTCTATTCATCTTCCTTCATGCACTGAATTTTAGGTTGAGCTGAAATCTTAAAATGCTGTTTTTTCAAAATGGATCTTTGTCTCTTAAATCATATACTCTTTAACATTTTATGTTTTTTGCTTGGCAAATGCTGAAATAGCAAGTGTATCTAGTCCTTTCTTTTAGTCATTCTGTAGGAATTATAAACCTACTGAGCCACCCTGGGATTCGTATTTGTTTTACTGTGCAGATTTGTAGAGCAGCTGTATATATAATGTAAGCAAACCTGATACCACTGACAGAATGAGAGATTCCTAGTTTTAGAAAAGTCTTAAAATACTGCTGTGTAGGTGTGGGAGAGGGCATATAGGTTCATAGGTTCATAGGTAGGTACTAGGCTATACAAGCCTAGCCAAAGAGGTACTCTGGCTTTCGCCACCCAAGAAAATTATTTTCCTGTGCTCCTGTTGAACAGAGCCAGAGAGGTGAACCCTGGGGTGAATTTCCTAATTCCCATCCAATCATCAAGATTTTTCTTGAAGAGTGCTAATGAGGAGCTTTGTTTGATATAGATAGGTAGTTTGTTCCAGAGTGTGGGAAGTCTCTGGGACAGGAATCTATCCCTCCAGCATGTTCTGTTTATTGTGGTGACAAGGTTTAGGTCACTATAGCATGTAGCTCGGAGGGATTCGGATTTCTTTAAGTGGAGCATGTCCAACGAATCTGGGTTTGACATAGCTTTGTATGTTAGGCAGAGATCACCTCTGAGTAGGCTATATGCGACAGAGTAAAGCTGGATTTTTGAGGCGGTGTGCGTAGGGCATCTGTTTGAGGCCTGTAATCCTCTTTGTGAGGTATTTCTGCGGCCTTTCCAGTTGTTGTAGATGTCTTGTGAGGTACATACCAAAAGGGGCGTTGTACTCTATAATAGGTCTAATGAGTGACGAGTAGATGGGAACAATGACCTCTTTTTTCCTGGATGAAAAAACTTTTTGTGATGAGGTGTGCTATGTAGAAGGATTTCCTGACTACTGTAGCAATGTGATTATTAAAGGAGGGACTACTGTCTACCTGTGTCCTAAGGTCTCATCACATTTTCAGTGTTAAGTATACTACCACCTATGTGGTAGCTCATGGGTACAGAGGTTTTACCAAAGGAATGACAATGCACCTTTTAGCATTGAGCTTGAGGCCATGGCTTTGACACCAGGCATCTGTCTCAGTGAGGCCCTTTTGTAGGATGTCCACATCATTAGGAGTTTCAATTATGGCTCCTAGTTTACAGTCATCTGCAAACTTAGTAAGCCAAAGACCTTCTGTTTTAGTCTGTACTTCAGAAAAGTAGATACCAAAAGGAGAGGACCCAGGACTGCACTCTGTGGTAATCCACTTATCACTGGTCTGAAGTCGGATTTGGAGTCTGCAACTTTCACAGTGTGGGCTCTGTCATTGAGCCAGTTGGCAACCCATCTTGTGACATAGGCATTTATACCTAGTTTAGTGAGTTTATTTATAATTTCAGAGTGAGGGATGGTGTCAAAAGCCTTGGCGAGATCTAGATAGGCAGTGTGAACCACCTTACCCTCATCTATGGCTTTGGTGACTGCTTCAAAGAAGTTAATCAGGTTTAGGAGACATGATCTGCCTTTTACAAATCCGAATTGGGTGGGGTCCAGAGTTTGGAGATTACCACTGTCTTTGTTTATAAGTTCCATGATGATACGTTCCATGGCCTTACAGGCCAGGCTCTTTGGTTAATGGGACGGTAGTTCCTGGGGTCCGTGGCGGCTCCCCGTTTGTGGAGTGGGATAACTGTTACTGTGTGCCATTCAGTGGGTACAAAGCCTGAGGTGAGGCTATGAACATAGTGCTTAGATGGGGTGCCAGTTCATTCTGTAGTTCATGTAGAACGCAGCCTGGGATGTTGTCAGGTCCCATGGATGCTGTGTTCTTGGCTTTGGAGAGTGTGTTTTTTACCTATGCAGCTGTGATTACAGGAACTTTGCATTCTTCCGGTATAGAGATGGGCCCTTTAGGGGGTAGGGGTGGGATAAAGTTAGCACTGAACCTATCTGCCAGGATGTTGGCAATATCCGTTGGTTCTAGATATTTAGTGCCATTGTGCTGTAACTCAGAGCAGATGAGTGTTGCCATTGAAATTCTTGACATAGCTATAGAATGCTTTGTGGTTGTCTTTAGAATCAGTGGCAATTTTGTTTTCATAACTAGCTTTGGAGGATTTTATGAGGGATCTCAGCTTCTTACTGAGGCTGACTAGGGAGTTCTTCCAGTCATGGGATTTTACTCTTTTTTGCAACAGTTTCTTTTTTCTGTTGTAGAGCTTGTTTATGGCAGGGGACCACCAGATTGGCTTCCATTTTTTGGAGGATAGCATCTTGGTTCTGTTAGGGATAGCATGATCCATGCACTCATGTAAGTGCTTATAAAGTGCATTTGTGTAGGATTCAGCAGTCATACCTCTATTGTCCATCTGCATGGGTGTCGGGAAGTTTACCACTTCTTCTTAAGAAGTGTGAAGTTGGCTTTGAAGGCATTTTTTACGGTGGTTTCCCTAATGGGGGGTGGGGGCAGGATGTGGATGTCTAGGCTGATTAGCTTGTGGTCCGATCTGACCAGCGAGGAACTGACCTCTGGTGTGGATCACCGGTCACCCATGTTAGCAATAATCAGGTCTAGGTTATTCTGCCCCTGGTGCAGGTGTGGATAAGTTGATCCAAGGCATTGCAATTTATGAATTTCAGAAAACGTTGAGCAAAAGAGTTGGTACATGAGTAGTTTTCCCAGTTAATGGTGGAGTAGTTGAAATCGCCCATTATTAGGGTGTTGGGTTGTACCCTAATATTTTCCAGTGTATCAAGAAATGAGGAGTAGGAATCCTGGGGCATGGTGGGGGATCTGTAGCAAGTTACAATTTGGATTGCGGTCTTGCCCAGAGTTAGTTGCACTTGGATAATTTCAGATGCATTATACTGAGCAACTAGGCTGGAGGTGTGGATATCCTTAACGAATATGGATACACCTCCACCTTTAGTGTTTCGGTCCAGGTTAGGTGGCCGAAAGGTGTGATATGAATTATAGCCTGGTAATGCAGGGGTGCTCTCTGGAGCCTTGAACCAGGTCTCAGTTACTGCACAGATATCAATGTTCTCCATTTTTAGGAGTGCCTCGAGAGAGTGCATTTTGAGATTTATACTTCTAGCACTGAGTAGCATTACCCTCAGATTTTGCATGTTTGTGTCTGTCACATTAGTAGTTTTGTCATTTGAACCTTGCCTAAAAAGGCACTATAGGGGTGGCTAGAGCCTTACCCAGTAATTTTAATCCCAGGGGCGACAGGTGCAGACCATCTCTGACAAAGCATTGTGGTTTGTCGATCATGTCGCCCCAGGCAGACAGATACTGGATCCCCTTTGAATGACACCAGAAGCTTAGCCAATGTTGCATGTCTCTTTTCATGTAGTCCAGAGAGGTACGTCTCAAGTCATTCACTCCAACATGAACAATGACAGAGCCATATTTGTACTTGTTGTGGAGTGACTTGAGTGCATGCATTATGTGGTAGATTCTGGCACCCGACAGGCAGCTGACCGTAATTTTCTCCTTGTTCAGACTGGTAAGTGGGACATCAGTATGCCTGACTAGAGAGTCACCTATGACTAAAGTGTTTAGTATGTTGTCTTGCCTTAGGGGCTGTTTTTGGGTGGCACACTGTTGTTGTGAGCTATGTGTTGCTTGGGTTGTGATTAATGTTTGCTTGCGTTTCAGCTTTGGAGGTCCTTGTTGCTTGGGTAGGTTACTGTTAAAGGCCTCTGCTATGTGTGGGTGTTGATGGTGTGGGGTTTGTAGGGCTATGTGTTGCTTGAGGTGTGGTGCAGATGTTTACCTTCTCGTCTTGACTGTCTAGCACAGTCTTGGCTGGAGAGAGCTTTGCTTCCAGTTTGGCTATGTACTTGCATCTCTCTCAGGTTGTAGTGTTTGGTGGTAGGAGGAGAGGGTTGTCTGTGTACATGAGGCAATTGCTGCATTGCCCCAATATGCCCAGATTCACCAGATGGACAGGAAAAATCACCGGAAGCTGATCCTTGATCATGCCTGGTTAGGTGCTTTTTAGTAAAGTACAAGAGCTGTTTTTCCTTACCTTGGCAAGGCACTTTGCAATTTTAGGTTGTTTAGTGCCTACGGTTAATTCCCTTATTGACAGGGAGGATTTTAGTGCTTGTATTAATTTACAGTTTCTTAGTACTTTTTAGCAGTTCTAGAGCAAGTGCTAGTCACAGGGATTCAGATTTTAGTGCTACTATTGAAAAACCAGCAAGTTCTAAGGGAAAATTTGAAGAGCAGACTTTCTGGCACCAGGAATAGTTTAACCCTAGCCCCGCGATGCACAAACCTGCGAAAACACGGGTTTTTAACTCAGAAACTTGAAAGGGATAGAAATTAGCCCAAAACGGCCAATAAGGTAACTTTTCAGAGCTGGAAACACTCCTCTTGTGGCACATAGGCTGCTCTAGTGCTTACCACTCTCACTGATGAGCAGAAAGACCTCCCACTAGCACAACAAGGTCTGGACACTCAGAAAATACACTAAAGTCCTGAAACCAGCAGATGTGGGATCCGAATTATTCTAGTATAGGAAAAGGCAGGAAAACAGCAGTACAGAGAATATTTTTTTTTTTTTCATTTTCTTTAGGAATTAAACAGTAAAAAGCAATTTAAACAGTATCAATGCTTAGAAAAGACAGTCACACTTGAGTGGGACACCTACAGAATCAAATGCAGTTTAAATTATAATACTTTAAGCACGAAACAAGTGCACACACAGTAAAAATGATTTTACACTGAAATGCAGCAATAAATAGCAGTAAAAGAGCTTTTTAAAGTGCAATTAGGCAAAAACGACTAAGAGAAAGCCAAAAAAGTATTTAAATCAGAAAAAAGTCTCTCCTTGTTTCTGATGCTGTGGTAGTCTGCAGGATGCCCAAACAGGATTTGCGGAGCTAAAACAAGCGCAAACCTGTGCAAACACAGGTTTTTAACTCAGAAACTTAAAAGGGATAGGAATTAGCCCAAAACGGCCAATAAGGTAACTTTTCAGAGCTGGATACACTCCTCTTGTGGCAGATAGGCTGCTCTAGTGCTTGCCACTCTCACTGATGAGCAGAAAGACCTCCCAATGGCACAACAAGGCCTGGACACTCAGAAAATACACTAAAGTCCTGAAACCAGCAGATCTGGGATCCAGACTATTCTAGTATAGGAAAGGGCGGGAAAACAGCAGTACAGAGAATATTTTTTTTAAGGAATTAATCAGTAAGAAGCAATTTAAACAGTAGCAGTATGGTAGTGTAATGAACATAAATCAGAGAGAGTTACAAGAGAAAAAAGAAAGAACGAAAAGAACCTTGTCTAGAGATTCTGAAATGAATCAATAATTGAAGTACTATCATTGTAATTTGATGGAACAAAGATGCATTACAGTCTTATATTCTTGAGGACATATACTGCATTCTGTGTAAGTGAAAGCATAGTGAAACACAAAATCATGAAGTATATCCACTCCCCATTAAATCATTTTGGGTTACAAGAAAATAGAAACAAATAATATCTACTTGCACTGCCGTAGAGACTTTAGTGTT
>NC_056728.1:479305699-479308199 GCF_019279795.1 Protopterus annectens
AGAAAAATGGAATGAGGGGTAAGGTAAATGGTAGAGAAAGTATTTTGAATTTTGGAATTAAGATGAGAAGGTTTACAAATAAAGGTCTGTGACAGTCTCCATCCCCTGGATTCATAAAGCTCCGTGCAAGAATAAGGCTATTCTTGCATGGAGTGGTTCGTGTTCGTTTAGGATAGCAGAGCGCCTTGCATCTGCATGAAGGCACGCTGCTATCTAAACTAAAGGACACGAACCAGGAGCGAGTGCAGGGGGCATGTGTCAGCAGTGCCTGCACCTGAAACATGCCCCCTTCATTCTGAAAGTGCCATATGGCACTTTCTAACACAGATGAGTGTCAAACTGTATAATATTAGTGCCTGGCTCTAATATTATATAGTAAACGAGTGTCCGCAGAGACTGAAAAGTAAATAGTTAACATTTCAGTGTCCGCAGACACTGAAAAAAAAAAATAAAAAACACGAACACCAAGAAGGCAGCAGCCTTCAGGTGCACACCCCCAAATATATGCACTCTTGAACTACATGCATGGAAGTAGTAGAGCAAGAGGAAAGGAATACAAAATAAAAAAAATGTAATAATATTTTTTTTCATGAAATAAATTTGAAGTTTAAGCGCCGCGCAGCTTGTTTGCGTGTGGCACGCCGCTATGCCTAGCCTGGCTGAAATCCAGAAAATGATAGACAAGTGCTACTGTAATAAAAAACATCATCAAGCTTCTGTAGCGTAGTGTTACTGCCATGGCATAGCGTGTAGAAAATGTTTGGTTTGAATCCCCCCTCTGGCAAATTATGTAGTAAACTTTAAAGGAATTTGAATGATAGATGCCAATTATATGGCTCCCATATAGCACAGTAGGGGTGGGAATATGTAAAATATACATGTAAAAAATAATTTATAAATTTAATGAAAAAATAGATTTTATTTTATTTTATTTATTTTACATTTGTTAATCAGGGGTGTCTGCTTGAGCTAAAAAAGCCCTTTTTCAGCAGAGGCCCGGGGAGAAAAGCTCCACATAGAAAAATGACAGATACATTTAGTTATTTAGACATGATCAGTATACACACAAATTACAAAAGACATGTTTTTACAGTGGTATGCAGCACATAAACAGTTACAGTGGAGAGAACAAACAAAAAATATTAATTTAAAAATAAAGGTAATTAATAGATTTGTGGTGTACAGCTAAAATTTGGAACATAGGTAGAATGCATACATAGTACACAGGTACAGTACATACATTGTAGATTAGCCAGTGTTTGTGAGTAAGATTGAAAACTATAATCAAGTACTCTAGGTTTAGTATGTGTACCTTATCCACTTTCACTAGCCTGGGGAGCAATCATGCCACTGCCAACTTTGCTTGAGATATTGCCTGATGAGGTCTTTAAAGGAGGTTTTGGACAATGTGTTTTGAATGCTAGTAGCAATTTAAGCAATGTTTTGCTAGTGTAAGTATTGCTCACCTGCTTTCAGCTCTGCTTAGTTGGTGTAAGCATTGCTATGTGGATTTGCATGGAGCTAAGTATAGTGCAGCATATTAAAACTGGCCAATCAAGAAAAAGTGCGGGAAAACTGCCCTATTTAAACTGCACAGGCATGAATACAGCCATAACCATTTGAGATTGCACACAGCAGAACCAAAATGTCTGACGTTGGTGAAGGTGTGCGCTTCCGAGTGCAACATTGGGGCATCCAGGAGTCCAGGTCATGGTTGGGCTCATAGTTAAAAACCATGACAGCAGGCTGTTGCAGGGCCAGTACCAGGGCTCGCAGTACAAAGCAGAGGCCTGCGACCATCTTGCACATGATCTCACCAGTGCCACTGGCATACCCTGGACTGGTGAGCAGGTACATTATCACCATAATGACCTGAAGTGGAGGACGGGTGCACTTTTGGACCTCTGGATCCAAGAATCCCGAGTGCAGGATGTCCCACCTGTCTGTAAGTATGCAGTCTTATGTATCTCTAACTAAGTATGGAAAAAGTTCAACTTGTGACTGTGCAGGTGTGATTAATGTGTGATGTCTCCCCATACAGCTGGAGTGGAGAGGTCCCAGAATGTGGAGGCTCATGCCCAGTGACTGGCTCAGCTGCATCAGCAGTATGGTGAGTACAGAATACCCCCTACTATTAGCAGTAAGAAATCAAAATTTTAGTAATGGTAGTACTGCCTGTACATATAATTGTGCTGTAAAAGTCAGGAATAAATGCCTGTGTCAGGTTGCCAGTGTTACAATGGAGTATTCCCAGCTGCTATATAATACAGATATCAGTAGCAAACAAGGTACAATATGCAGAAGAGGAATATTAGAATATGAATGAATGTGTCTGAGTGAACCTGCCAAGAAAGTGCCATGTCAGGGCTACTGTAACAGTTAGAAATGAAAAGCATTCCCCT
The DNA here is from genome assembly GCF_019279795.1 of Protopterus annectens. Lineage (NCBI taxonomy): Eukaryota > Metazoa > Chordata > Ceratodontiformes > Protopteridae > Protopterus > Protopterus annectens. The sequence goes on from NC_056728.1 coordinate 479,308,102, forward strand.
GTGCAGATCATGCAAGAGTAGTAACTATGGTGTTTTGAGTCGTACACAGATATGTATGTCATAACTAATAAAGGTGATCCCAAACACTGATGTGTGTC
>NC_056728.1:479313199-479388199 GCF_019279795.1 Protopterus annectens
AATGTGTTGGCTTTTACCGCCCCCTTAGATTATTGTAGATAGATTATAGTATTATGGGTTTGTACTGTTGATGTACTGAAATGCTGCTCCCACCCTGTACCAATGCTACAGGTGTGGCTACTGACATCACACCTCTCACACAACTATGTAGGTCCCTCTGGTATACCTCTGGGGCAGCAGCCTGTAGCTGGTGAGTATGGTGTTGCTTGTTCAGGTTTACCAGTACACTGGCCATGTTATGGCAATGGTATTTGCCATGTACACATTTAACACACCTACCCATAATGCATGCTGTACATGTTCACTTATTGTTGCTGTTAACTGCACTGCATCACAGTGGTCACCATGGTGGCATATCTGAAGGGTATGTAAGAGTCCTGCAATATAACTAACAACCTGTCATTGCAAGATGTCTGCACAGAGATGAACATAATGGTGGGACAAATGGTCTACAGTAGGAACATGCCTGAAACATCACCCTTATACAGTGCTACAACAGTGTATATACCACTATTACAATGACAACTGCTACAGATCTACACAACGGCATATCACAATACCACATTCCACAACTCTTACAACCTGTAATGTGGTCCTAACATGAGCAATGAATGTGTAATATGGAATCCTATGTTAGGACAGCAAATATGGGGAATACATACCTTAACAAACACTGGAAGCATATGTGTGCATACACTTCAAATAACATATTGTGGAAGCAGCTTTTGAGGTACTGACAGCATTCACTCTTCATGAGTGTGCACCTTCCAGCAAGTACAGGTCCTCAATATCACAGCAAGAAATGGTCTGCTGTCCAAGACGTATGTCTATCAAATTTGCCCACTCACCTGCAACAGAGGCAGCCGTGGCTTTCACACATCTTACAAGCCATGGAATGGATCCCATACCCAACAGGTAGCATGCAGGAGTGGGGCATGTAGCCTTACCTCACCATTGAATATACCATGGCAAACAGTGCAGACAGTCATGTATGTGACGAGGATGTATGGGACAACATTAATGTAGAAAATAAACAGATGGCCATCCAAAACAGATGACGACACATGTTGCAAACTGGTCATGCAGGCTGCCTAGTAACATGCTGCAACACTGAAGGAGTTGCAGGAATGTCTAGCAAGTACTGGCTGTGCAGTACCTGTATCGACAATTATCTGGACTCTACATAAGTGTGGCCCATGGGTTAGGGTAATCAGATGGGACAGTTGTTGCACAGGAAACATCAGCCAGGGCTCTCTACAGGTAGCATATTCATAACATCAAAAGTCCCCCAATGGCATGTGTTGCAATGTGAGGTATGGTGCACAGTACATGCCAGGGTGCTGAACAGGTGCACAGCAATACTGTGTAAATGGGTGCAGTGTGTTACAGGGGAACAGGCATCACCTACTAACACAACCCATGCATCACAGAGATGTATAATGTTGGTAACAGGGACTGATTATTGCTACAGTGCAGGCTGTTGAGTGCCATATGTCATGCATGTTGACAGATGGGTAATGAGAGGTCTATGTGTAATATCTTTGTGCAACCTCACCTGTAAGTGTGTGTGCATGTGTGCCTGTGTGTATATATGTGTGTGTGTGTGTGTGTGTGTGTGTGTGTGTGTGTGTGTGTGTGTGTACAGTTAGGCAATGACTTACAGGTCTTAAAGTGCATTTTTTGTTTTCCCCTCACAGGTGGTGAGGTGGGTCAGGGTCCCTCCTGCAGGCAGACTGATGTTAGTGTCCATACAGACACTGACAATGATGATAGGTGTGTTTAGGCACAGGCAGGGTTGCCAGGGGCTGAAGCTGTGTCATTTTTTGACATCCCACTGTTATCCACCCCATCCCTGTACACAGTCACATTCCTATTCATACCCCATCACCAGTATCCATAGATGAGGGACAGTTGGCGGGTGGTGGCATGGGACAGGACAGTGTGGTGTCTATGGCACATGTGTCTGCACACAGCCATAGCCGGATGCCCAACGAGGTACCACACAGGCAGATGTACGGGGGTGCTCATAGGAGGGCTGCTAGTCATCATGCCCCTGGCAGAAGTGCCACATCTGGTGGCACCAGATGCATATTTCAGGCTGTCATAAAGGCACATGCCCGTATACCAGACAGGCTCTGAGGCTGCAGAGAGCTACTTATTCTGCTGTTATTGACAACATCTGTGATCTTGTAGGTGACCACCATTATTTTGCAGAGGTCCTGGATAGATGGTTGGGTGAGATGGTGGGAATCCTTGACCATGGAATGTCTGTGCTTGAACATATGGTGGGAGTAGTGCAACGGCTATGTGAACATAGGCCAGCAACACCAACAGGTGGAGGTTGACGTGGACATGCAAAAAGTCAGAGCCACTCCCATAGTGAAAGTAGCAGCCCCAGCACTGCAGTGGGAGGGGGGTGCTGTCCACACCACATCTTAGCAGGCCACATGCATGTGACCCTGGCCAGTTCCAAGCAGGACCTGGATCCAGCAGACATATGTCATCATCAGGGGAGAGTACCATATCATGGCTTGTATCTGGTAGTGCCCGTGGAACCCCTGGCAGGCACAGTTCTCGTGTCCATGGCCAGAGATGATGAACTGCACACCCTGCCAGATACGGTCTGCAGCTGTCCAACAAACCCCTGTATAGGGGAGCCACATGACAGAACTGTGTGCATGTATACACACACACATCACCAACACAGCTAGGGCAACCCCATACCTACACACACCACATCTGCACAGCCCAAATAATAATGAAACCCCCTAACACACACACATGATGTCAAATGAATTACTCAGCCTAGGTCTCTGGCAAAACCACAACACAACCTGTGCATGTGATGATACCTGTGCCATATCCCTGTCATCCATAACATCGATTCTGGGACAGGCCAATATGGTTCTGATGCATAGGGTGACTGTACTACAGTGTACCAATGTAATGCTGCATAACATGTTTTCAGCACTAAAGTTTAATGCTTACATGTCAGGATGTGTAGCTGTCCAGCCATGATGCATTATAGCTGTCATTAACACTGAGTGATTGTGGTCTCCATAATGTATTCCGTTTGTGTTGTAGGTGTCTGTGTGTCAGCAGGATGTTGGTCTGCTGTTGTTTCCCACAAGGGGTATGGCACTGTGGTGACACCTTGACTGTGCCATATCCTGGGTACAGCTGAACACAAGTCACAGGTCTGTATAACAGTTACTGCATGTGCCACATGCCTGATAGTTCTGAGGGGTGTATACAGGTGAGTGCAAGGTGGCTGATGCCAGCAGCCCTTCTACAGTGAACAATGGTAAGTGTATTGGGTGGTACACACCACATGTTTGTGTATAACACACACACACACACACACACACACACACACACACACACACACACACACACACACACACACACAGGGTTTGGTGTTGATGCAATACACAGAGAATACTGCATACATGTATGTATGTATGTATGTATGTACATACATACATACATACATGGATATATGTTCTTTTGCAAGGAAACCATTTTAGCCTATGTAATTCCACCAAGACAAAATAGGCACAACATCACATTGGGAAATAATCATTCTGCTAGTTTAATGTCATTGATGACGGTACTGACAGGGTATATGTCCCCTTCCCCAATGTAGTGCAATCCTCAACTTGTTAAACATAGGTGTGTTGGTGTGGGTGGCACAGCTCTACCCTTTGGAGGGTGTGGGGTGGTGTAGAACTGCAGATACTGTGATTGACAAGTACTTAACCTGTTAACATGAACTGTACAGTATTACAGCTAACTAAGTGGGGGTGGGGGGATACACTCAACAATAACCACAACCACAAAATCCACACCCAGCTATATATACAAACCCCAGTATCACTGTACAACTATACAGTAGGGAAGAGGACATTTACACATCTACTATTAGTTTTGATGGAATGAATTTCCACAGGATGATACCTGTGAAATGTTAGCATTTGCCAGTCAGTTCTCAGACAGATGACCTCCTGGGACATGTATATTCTGCAAACTGAAGTAGATCCCTTCACATACACACACACTCTTGGCAACACTGGGACTAGAACCCCATACCTAGGTACATAGTGCTACTAATGTATGTGACCTTAATTGCATACACCACACAGCTTTTAGGATGAGGTGTGTTCCAGGTTACATGCTAAGTGAAGAACATTACCAGGCCTTGTACAGTATGGTAATGGGGGATGTATTGGTTGTTTATAAACAAAACAGTCATATACACATTGACAAACACATAACAGTCATACACACATCTGAGAAACCTGGGTTTATCAGTGCTAACTACCTTTTCAGTGTGCCCATTCTGTTACAGATAAGTTGCACATAGCACATGCATCATTGGGCTGGATAGTGTAATTAGTTACCTGTATGTTTGATGGTGACAGTGGTCCCCATACAATAGACCTTGGGACATGTACTGGGGGTAACATGGTGTGAAGACAGTATACCCAGCACCCACAACCCACATTGGATATTATACTCACTGAAACCCATGATAATACTCTGACATACCCACCACCACACATTGACCAGGACTGCAATACAACCCCTTGTCTATCTCAAGAGTGCTACTACAGGGATATGCATCTATTGCACATGCCACAGGGATAGTAGGGTGATGATTTGTCATGGCTCTCCTATGGTCAGCAACATCACTATCCCTTATACTGTGTGGAAAGGTGTATTGTATTAGGAGAATGTGGCCTCAGAATGCTGTATCCTACAAATATACACACTTGCACACATACACACACTTGCCAGGACTCAGAGCACAACCCATGCTTATCTACCCATTTGTACAACAGTGTTGTGCTGGTACTGTAAGCTCCAGGTAGCCCATAGGGTGAAGAGTGCGACAAGGTACATGTAATGTCCATTACAGCAGCAGCCATATCTTACAATGGCAATGGGGAGTGCAGTGGGTGTGAAGGGCCTCAGGGTATTATCAACTGCAGGTTTACAAACACATGGACACTGTTATTCTCAGTAATGCACACTGACACATTTGTCAGTACTGGGGTCCATAGGTGCAGGTGTTCATAGGTGTGTACCAGGATATTGTTCATGGAGAGATGGGAAGAGTAGGGGATGTGGGTACAGTGGTATCATGACACCTGCCATTTGCCATCAGGCCATCTATCAACTGATGCCATGGGAGTGATCCTCAGGGTGAGAGTTAAATGCAACATCCAATCATCTGGTTGCCTCTTGCAAGGGACCAGTGAAGTGCTCCAATTGACATGTATTACATAACATGGTCAGTGTCTGTCTTGGAGACCTGTACCAAAGTATGTTCTGTTGACTGTGGTAGTGTAGTTGAGGTATCCATGGCATGTGGTGCGTACAGGGTGGAGATTCCTAGCTGAGGCATTCATAACACAGCTGGGCAGACATGTCAGTCTCAGTCAAACATAGTTTGCCTGTAAGCAGCCAAGATGGATACCTGACATCTGCACATCTGTACAGAGGACAGACAGGCATCAGCTAGCCAACTGGTTATGCATCATGATGACTGTGTTGCCAGATAGATGTCTGACACTGATAGGTATGGCATTACTACATGACAGCAGCCCTCAATGACATGTCCTATACACACAGTAGTCTACAGTTAATATCCACATGTCAGATCAATATCCAGTAGAAAATACTGAATGATACACAGCTCACACACCAATAACATGACAGTGAGGACTCAAAGTCCATCTTTGCATGCAGGGGTGTTTGGTTCCAGTACTACAATCTGAAAACTACTCTTACTTGGGAAAGCACTGTCAACAGTAGTAACATAATGATACACTACATGCCAGTGTGACTGCATATAACCTGGGATACTACCCATGTATGTAACCCATTCAAATGGAAAAGGGTGTTGTACAAGCCATATATACTCAGGTGTCCCAGACAGTAGACTTACACCCCTTGCTACTGTAATGACAGCACATAGATGCATGTTATGTACATGGAATTAAATACACTTATGTAAAAGGAAAACTTCAAAGACCAATGCACGTTAGGTTCAAGCAAGGCACCCTTTATTACTTGCAGCAAGGAGACAAAGCATGTAGGTACAAGGTTTGTCTAATTTTCTGGAGTTCAGTATGTTATTCTTATACAGTTCTCTTCATGTCACACAGAAAATGTTACTAAATCTACTGCTGATGTAGTCAGACACAGCTTTCTGTATGTTACACAGAAAATGTTACACAGACTTATTGCTGACATGGTCAGATTATTGCTGTCTTGCAAAAACATCTTGAGAAAAACAACCTGGCCTTGGGCTTATTTTAGCCCTCCTTGGTTCTACAATTCTTCAGTTGTACAGTTCTAATACATGTGTTACATTTTGTCTAGATTCAAGGTACATTTCTAGCTTTGGTACAAGTAATGCTGACTATGGTTTAAGCTTTCAAACATCTATTGTTTGTTTTCTTTATCAATGCTTCTAGCAGCTGCACATTTTCACATGGCATAAGCAGAATAAAATGTCTCTTATCAAGTTTCTAGTAGCTGAACATATTTTCATGGCATGAGCAGAATAAAGTGTCTCTTATTAAAGTCTCTAGTAGCTGTGCAGATTCATACAACATGAGCAGAATAAATGTATTAACCCTTTTAAGACTTTAATGCATTAAGCATGCATATTGCTATTATGCATTTTTCTAACATTTCCCCCCTTTTAATACTTTATTCTACTTTCAAAACAAGCATAAACAGTTTTTTTTTTCTTCCCTTAACCTCTTCCTACTTCGGATTTGCAGTTAGAGAGTCATTTAGTTTAAGCCCATGAAAGCATTTTCAGTTTTTGAGTAATTCTTCGAATTCAGCATCCTGGTACAAGGTTTCTGAAACTGAAATGTCTACAAAATTTTTAACTAGTCCTTTTATGCAGGGGATGCAGCAGCACCCACACACCATCAGTAGGGCTATCCCTACACAGATGGCAATCAGAATGTTCATCAGGATGCTGCCCCAACTCCCAAACCATTTCTGAAAAAAGTCCGTCAATGGATTTGGTCCCGGTTTGGTCATGGCTGACACCTGCTGAATTACCTCAAGATGGTTGTCTATCTCGTGTCTGTAGTCAGGAATGTACGAACAGCACTCCTCGTGGATTAAAGCACACGTACCTCCTTTCGCCACTAGGGTGAAGTCAAGAGCCATGCGATTTTGAAGTACCACTGTTCTCATGGCAGTCAGTTCATCGGTTACTAATTCTAGGGCAGAAAAGGTTGCATTACTCATTATTTAGAGAAGTTTAGACAATTTTCTCAGTTCCCAGATTGATTTTGTTGCTCCATATGCTGGTAGTACGCCTGCCCACGATATGACGGTATCACCCAGATCCTTGTGCGACAGTCCATTGTTACTCCCAGGGCCTAAGTCATGATGGTATTTCCAGGGTGCATTGATTTGTCCCACTGGATTGACAGGCTTCTTGATTTCTCGGACATTCCGAATTTTCCCTTGAGGTAAAACTGCCGTGTGTCGTATGGCCGGAACCAGGTACCCCAAAAAACAACTACCGGACCAGTTTTCGGGTAGCCATTTATATGCTTTTCTTCTGCATATAAAGTAACAATCTTCCACTTTAGTAGTAACTTTACTATAAACATACCCTTGTCCTGCGTGAAACATTTTTCTGTCAATTATGGACAGTTGTTTGTAGAGGACAGCATCATGTTTTACTTCTTCAATTGTCCTATGCATCAGTTCAACAAATGAATCATAGCTCGTATTGCAATAGGATCCGATGTTATTAGATTTAGTGTAGCATCTATAGGGAACTGTTACATTGCAATAGCTCCATCCTACCTTGACTGTATCATTCTTATAAAAACACACAGTTCCCTTCTGACGAATAGACAAGTGCAATGCTGCTTTATCTTTTGATGTGATATTTGATGTATCATGAATTAGGTTTTCCCAGGTCTTATTAGCCCCTAGGGGAACTGAAGTTAGCAGTAACCCCCCATATGCTGTTGGTAGAGCTGTGCAGATCCAGCAATTCGAAACATTAAAGGTTTCAGCATACACATATTTGATTGCCTGGTAGGTATTAAAGTTCGGGTGCCATTCTGCACGCTTATTTAATTCTACTTGTGTGGCTGAGAAAAGAAATGGCCACAATAAAAAGATTATTGTCACCAGTACAGTCAACAGGATGGTCATGTAATACTTCTGCGGAAACGGTTGTTCTGCATTTCCGTTTTCTCCGGTTCTTCCAAGTAGGTGTATTTGGATCTTACTTGATTCCGTCATCTCACTTAGGACACATGATCTTACTCTCTGCCCTATAGGACCTTTAGCACCGATGATTGCTTCACTGGGTTTGAGACTGATCAGTTCCTATTGATCTGACCCCCCTTTGTAGCCAGACTTTTGTGCTTAAGGTCCCGATGGAGAGGTAAGGTCTTTGTCCAACTCGAAGTTTTTTACCAGCTTGCAGTGCGTCAGGTGTATCCACGAAGCTCGTTCTGCTATCTTGACTACAGTAGGTGTCGAAAGAAGCACCTTGTAGGGACCTTCCCACCTCTGCGATGCCCAGTTCTTTCACTTCACGATTTTAATCCATATCCAGTCTCCTGGCGTCACTGTCACTTCCGATGTTTCGGTTCGTTTTTGGACTGAAACAGAATTAGACTAGATGTTTAGAACTCAACAACTTTCTCATATATTCAGCTAGTGTAAAATCAGCTTCCTGGTCTGATGACATGAGAGGTTTCCACTGGGGTGTATTATAAGCCCTTCCAAACAGTTTTTCAAAAGGAGTCAGTCCTTTTGCTGTAGGGACAGTTCTCATGTTCAACAGTGCCAGGGGTAAACAGTACAACCAAGTTTTTCCTGTCTCAGCTATTAATTTCCTCAGTTTGCTTTTCAGTATACCATTATGCCTTTCAACCAACCCTGCAGACTGCGGATGATATGCACAATGATTTTTTAAAGAAATACCAAAATACTTACTCAACTGCTGTATGGTTTGATTTACAAAGTGTGTACCATTGTCACTGTAGATTCTTTCCAGAATGCCGAGCCTAGGAATAATTTCCTTGACAAGTACTTTTGCCACTGTAGCTGCATCTGGATTTTTGGTTGGAAAGGCTTCCACCCACCTGGAAAACATATCTATAATGACAAGGCAATACTTCTTATTCTCACATTTGTTCAGTTCTATGAAATCCATACAGATAGTGTGAAACGGATATGGTGGTGTGGGAAAACTCCCTTACTCGGGCTTTATTGCCCCCCTGTGCATGATGTTTGTTACAAATCTGACACATTAAACAAAATTATTTAGAGTAGTTTGTAAATCCATATGTTGTGAACACCTGGTTCACCAGCTGTATCATCCCCCCTGTTGAGACATGGCACTGTCCATGGCTCAACAATGCCGCATAGTGAAACAAATTAGAGGGTAGTATCGGTTTTCCCTCTAGTGATGTACAGCCCCTTTTCGAGGATTGCTCCTTGTTTCATCCATCGCTGTTTTTCAGCTTGTGTAGTGAGTGTCTGCATTGTTTTTAACATATCTAGATTCAAAATTTCAGAGGGTTGTAATTCCTCATTTAAAATAAATACTTCTGTGGCTGCTTGTTTCACAGCTATATCAGCTCTTGCATTACCTTTCAAAATCCTATCTTGTTGCATGGTGTGAGCTGTACATTTGCAAATGGCCACTTTCTGAGGTAACTGAATAGATTCTAAAAGATCTAAAATAAACTGTGCATGATTTATAGGTTTGCCAGTAGATGTTATCATTCCCCGTTTTTTCCACTGTTGTGCAAACACATGTACAGTGGAGAAAGCGTACTGGCTATCAGTAAAAATGTTTACACATTTACCCTTTGCTAAGGTACATGCCCGTGTCAGGGCAATCAATTCTGCTGCTTGTGCAGATAAATTGTGTGGTAAGGATTTTGCTTCTACAACCTCAGTATCAGAGACTACTGCATATCCTACTAGGTTCTGTCCTGCAGGACCCCTCTTGCATGAGCCATCCACGTAATATGTCACCTCGGCATCATCCAAGGGAACATCTGTGAGTTCTTTTCTAGGTAATGTCTTTTGCTCGATTACCTGTAGGCAGCGGTGCGGTGTGCCATCTGCAGGAGTTGGGAGCAGAGTAGAAGGGTTCAAAGTCGTGCATCGCTCAATTGTCATATGAGGTTGGCTCAACAATATAGTCATGCAGGAAAGATGCCTAGCAGGGGATAGGTATGCCACCTTTTCTTGTAATAAAATAATTGTGACTGCATGGGGTACCCTCAAAGTGAGAGGGTGAAACAAGACTACTGAGGCTGAAGCCTGTACTGCCATCACTGCTGTGACTACTGCCTGTACACAGTGGGGTAAGGACCATGCCACTGGGTCCAGTTGTGATGAATAGTAAGCAATTGGGCGTTGCTTGTCCCCATGCTGTTGTTTTAGTACTGATGTCATATAACCCTGCTTGCAATCTACAGTCTGGAAAAAACATTTATGATAGTTTGGCAGTCCCAGAACTAGTGAGGACGCTATTAATTGCTTTAGTTTACAAAAGGCAGATTCTGCCTCTGGTGTCCATTGTAACAAATCCTGCGCTGCCATAGGCGTCTTATATATAAGGTCAGTTAAAGGTGCAGATTCCAAGGCATAGTTTGGAATCCAGCTTCGACAAAAATTAGTTGTACCCAGGAAGGACATCATTTCCTTCTTGGTAGTGGGTTTTGGTGCTTGCAAAATTGCTACTTTTCTGTCCTCATCTAATGTTCTACCTTCCTTGGATATTACATATATCAGGTATTTAACCTGTTTTTTCCAGAGCTGCAGTTTGTCTTTGTTTACCTTATGTCCCTCAGCGGCTAAAAATCGTAGAAGTGCTATGGTATCTTCCCTACAATCCTGCAGGGTGGGGGCCGCCAACAAAATGTCATCAACATAAAGTAAAACCTGACTACCTTTTGGTGGGTTGAATCCCGCCAAGTTGCTTGGCATTTCTTGTGAGAATATCGTTGGACTTTCACAATATCCATGTGGTAGGTGCGTATATGTGTATCTTTTTCCCTGAAATGTAAATGCAAACCAATACTGGCTATCAGGGTGTATCGGTATCGAAAAGAATGCATTGCTAATGTCTACCACAGAAAAATACTTTTGTTGAGGTTTTAAGTCATTTAACAGGGTGTGTGGATCTGGCACGATGGGTGCCCTTGGTATTACTGCGTCATTTACTGCTTGTAAATCCTGGACCATACGCCATTCTCCATTGGCTTTTTTAACTGGAAATAAGGGTGTGTTACATGGTGAATTGGGAGATTCTACTAGTATCCCTCCTTTAAGTAATGCTGCTATAATAGGCTTTATCCCTGCCTCTGCATCTTTTCTTAAGGGATACTGTCTCTTTTGTGGTCTGAATGCTGACTTTGGTATGATAGTAACTGGCCCTGCTGTACGAATGAGTCCTACATCTGATTTTCCTGTCGACCAGAGAGTCTCTGGTATATCTCGCAAGGCGTTTTCTTCCTCCTTTAGTAGGAATGTCCATCAGCTGTCTTCGCAAGAATGTAAGTACACAGCTGGGTTGGTCTGAGTTACCCAATTCAATTTTTGCATTCCCTGTCCTGACAGTTCCAATTCTGTTTGTTTCTCCCATCTTGTGGCTTTCTCCCCTAGGTCTGCCCATTTTATATTTTTGTTTTTGGTTAAGCTAACATGTGGTAATCGATTAGATTTATAAAGTGTAAAAAATTCCTGGGGCAGTGAACAGCTGGCTACACTATTTCCTTCTGTACCCAGTACAGATTTCGCAGTACCAATCTATTTGTACGATTTTTAAATAATTATTTCTCATATTCCTTATCAGGTCCTGGTGTGTTACAAAAATACAAGGTACAGTGCAACAAGTGTTGCTTATCAATGTCAAGGGAGGGAAACTTGCTGATGGCTACGTTCATCAGTTCCTTGGTCACAGTCCCTGGACCAGTTGTAACCAAGTCCTGGCTGTACCAATAAAACATTTCACCCCCCGATTGCACCACAAAGGTGTTAGTTTGTCGCTGTGCTTCCATACCCTGCATGGTTGGGACTACTGCTATACCAAATAACTGTGTGAGATCTCTGCCCAAGAGATTTACTGGGCATTTTGCAGAAACTACAATTTTGATTTTCTGTGTCAATCCTGAAACTGGATCAGTTTTTGCGATGTTACGGGAGAGGGGCTCCCGATACAGCTGTCCATTAGCTGCTTTGACCAGTATGTAATCAGGTGACTTCGAGTTTTCTGGTAATTTGGGGGGGGTGTATCAGGGTCCGTGATGCCCCTGAATCACACAAAAATTTGACCTCCCTCCCTTCCACCAAGAGTGTAACTTCTGGTTTCGTGTCTGCTAAATAGAGCTCCAAGCTCAATAAAGCTAGGTCTAATATTGCATCTTCTCCATTGTCGCTAACTTCCTGCACTTCCTCTACTCCCTCTTTCACATTCTCATTTCTCCTTTCTCTACTGGCCCCTTCTAGTGATTCTTGACTATCATATAGTCAGTCCTCACCTTCCTTGTCTTCCGTTGTTGCCTTCTTATTTTTCCTGCAATCCCTTGCCAAATGTCCTTTTTTACCACATTTAAAACATTCTCCCCTTTTCTTACACCCTTCAAAGTCCTCTGATCACTGATCAGACTGCTTGTTTCCCTGTGCATGTTTCTTGCCCTTTTTCCCAGACTGTACTACATAAATTTCTGCTCCGTCTTCTACAGAAAATACTTGAGCCTTCTTTTTCGTTTTGCTATTAAAATGCCTTTCGGCATGCCTAGCATATTCAAGTAATGATTGTAACCTGCTTGTACGATGGTCTACCATATGTTTCGTAATGAAACTGCTTATAGGCGTGCTACTGCCTTTTAAAAATGCATTCTTTAACTGCTGTTCATATGGGGAATCTTGTGTTTGATCTTCGGGAACCTGCATTCCACAGTGGTTATTAAAACATTCTAGCAATCTGGCATAGTATCGGTCAATTGTTTCACCTTCTTGTTGGATGCATTGATTAATGCAAGTCCAGTCTGCCCTAGGTTTCCATTTTTCAGAGATGCAGTCTGTAAGACCTTTTACTCTAGTGTCTAACTCTGCGCTGCTATGTGGGAGGGGTCTTTGTGCAGCGTCACGAGGATTCCAGATGCCACAAATCATGTACCAATCTGGCCCTACAATCTGTCTAACTACCTTTTCTATTTCTTCTCCATTTAAGTTATAACTTAACCTCATTCCTTGCAAATCTTCTGAGAATTTTCTGAAATTAATCTTTGGCTGGGGAATTTCCTCAGTGGCTTTTCGGATATCTTCCGGAGTCCAAGGTCTATATACTAGAATGGCTGGGTCCTGATTGTCCTGACCTGCCTGAGGATTGGGTACCTCTATAAGTGGGTATACGTCTTCCTCTTCTCCTGTAGATCGTGAATTCTTAACTATTTGCCATAACTCGATACCTTCCTCCGAATTACTTGCCTTTGTTCAGGACCTGGTCTCGATGGGATCTCTGATTTTAGTTAGTTTCAGTTTTATAATGTCTCTGTCTCCAGTGACCACAGGATATAGTGGGGGTGGACTAACCTGTTCACTCACTTCATATTCTGGTAAGGGAGGATGAGGTGCTGTTGCTATTACTAAGTTGTTATCCTCCCTATTTAAAAACATTGCTTTTGAATCTTTGTTCTTTTGGTCCCTGCGGTTTACTTCCTCCAGCCACTTGTGTGCCTGAGGAATTCCTAACCGTCGTTGCTTTTTTACCTGACCCTTAGAATCATTTTTGAGTTGTTTGATAAGTTTGATAAGTGAGGATTTTTCTAATTTTCCGTCGAATTCATACTTATTAACCCATTTTGAAAAATATCTAATATTACCGGCACGCTGCGACTGCGTATATTTTGTTTCTTCCGTTAACGGCGGGTTTTGGGGTGTTTTTGTGCAATTATTACCCATTTTGTTTTACCTTTCATTTGTTACGTAACTTTTCTAGTTTTAACGTGTACCATGGATTTTGTTATAGTCTCTTCAGAATGACTGCCTAAAGTCTACTACTCTGTTTCACCTGATCTATGACAAGACAATACCTTTTTTATCCCTGACTGTAAGAAAAATACAATCTGACAAAAAAATAATACATATCCAGTCCCTGATCCTGAAACAGAAAAAAGTAGATTCACCTTACCTGAGCCCATGTGATTGATCGCCGATTCACGGAAAACCCGTCCTTCAGTCACAGATCAGAAAGTGGCTGGCTTCTTTTGACGACAATTCAGTCGGAGGACTTTACATATAAGAAGAACCGATTTGGTTTCTTCCCTGTATGGTTTCAGCCACCTGGCTGTCTGACCCGAGGTGAAGAGAGGGTTCCGGTCCGAAGGACCAATCTGTAAAAGGAAAACTTCAAAGACCAATGCACGTTAGGTTCAAGCAAGGCACCCTTTATTACTTGCAGCAAGGAGACAAAGCATGTAGGTACAAGGTTTGTCTAATTTTCTGGAGTTCAGTATGTTATTTTTATACAGTTCTCTTCATGTCACACAGAAAATGTTACTAAATCTACTGCTGACGTAGTCAAACACAGCTTTCTGTATGTTACACAGAAAATGTTACCAGACTTATTGATGACATGGTCAGATTATTGCTGTCTTGCAAAAACATCTTGAGAAAAACAACCTGGCCTTGGGCTTATTTTAGCCCTCCTAGGTTCTTCAATTCTTCAGTTTTACAGTTCTAATACATGTGTTACATTTTGCCTAGATTCAAGGTACATTTCTAGTTTTGGTACAAGTAATGCTGACTATGGTTTAAGCTTTCAAACATCTATTGTTTTCTTTACCAAGGCTTCTAGCAACTGCACATTTTCACATGGCATAAGCAGAATAAAATGTCTCTTATCAAGTTTCTAGTACCTGCACATATTTTCATGGCATAAGCAGAATAAAGTATCTCTTATTAAAGTTTCTAGTAGCTGTGCAGATTCATACAACATGAATAAATGTATTAACCCTTTTAAGCCTTTAATGCATTAAGCATGCATATTGCTATTATGCATTTTTCTAACAACTTATTAAAAATGTTATTAATTACCCTACTATTTTATCAGACTGGAATGTGATCACTGGTTACCAGGCCTGAACCAAACTTAACAGGTTTCAGCGTTGCTGAAATGTAAATGCTAAGCAAATTTGCACAGTGGTAAGTGAAGCTTACACGGTGTAAGTTCCTTTTCGTTTAACTGTACGTTAGCACTGCTTACCATTGCACAAGCCCACATAAACCCACTTAAATCTGCTCAAAACTGCCTTAACAACTCTGTATCTAACAGTCCTTGTTCTGCCCAGCAACAAAATAAACAGCCCTTGCAGGTCTTGAACCCAGGAGCTTGTACACGATAGTCAGAGCAGTTAACCACTAAGCCATCACAGCTATGAAGACATCTGTTGTTTTTTTTCCAACATATCTGTCAGTACACATGTGGCATAGTGGTGAACAACTGCTCTGACTTCTACATTTGTGTAGTATTTGTTAGTGATATTAGTGTTGAATCAAGTATGTTGTTGTATCTAAATATACACATATCAGATAAATACTGTGTGATACATCTGGGAAGGTATATGCAACAGTCATGATTACACATAACAAGGATATGGATATATATATATATATATATATATATATATATATATATATATATATATATATATATATATATATATCTATACATACTGGAAAATATACTGGAAAATATTAATATACAACCAAACATCCTAATACTGGGTGATTTAAACTACCCTGCCATTAACTGGGAAAACTACTCGTGTACCAACACCTTTGCCCAATGGTTCTTGGAATTCAACTAATCCGTAGTCCCAGCATGGGAAATCAATGCTCCACACCTATGGTCATCCCCTCATTGGTCAGGTCAGACCATAAGCTAATCACCCTTAACATCCACATCCCACACCCACCCCCCAGTAAGGAAGCCTCCTTAAAAAACTTCTCCAAAGCCAACTTCATGCAACTCAAGTCAGAAGTTACAAACTTCATGACACCCATGCAGATGGGAATCGAAAGTTCGACTACTGAGTCCTACACTAAGGCACTGTACGAGCACATCCACTCATGCATGAATCATGCCACCCCAAATAGAAACAAGATGCTCTCCTCCAAAAAAAGGAAGCCAATCTGGTGGTCCCCTCCAATAAACAAACTTTACAACAAAAGGAAGAAACTGATGCAGAAAAGAGGAAAATCCCAGGATGCAAAAAACTCCCTTACCAGCCTTAGTAAGATGTTGAGATCCCTCATAAAATCCTCCAAAGCTAGTTATGAAAATAAAATTGCCAAAGATTCAAAAGACAACCACAAGGCTTTCTATAACTATGTCAAGAATCTAAATGGCAATGCTCAGATCTGCTCTGAGCTACAACAGAATGGCATTAAATATACTGATCCCAAGGATATTGCCAATATCCAGGCAGATCGATTCAGTGCCAATTTCACCCCCTAAATGGCCCATCTCAATACCAGAAGATTGCCAAATGCCGATAATAATGGCCACACAGGTAAAAAACGCACTTTCCAAAGTTAAGAATACAGCATCCATGGGACCAGATAACATCCCAGGCTGTGTACTACATGAGCTACAAAATGAACTGGCACCTCTCCTAAGTGTCATGTTTAATCATACCCTCACCTCAGGCTTTGTGCCCACTGAGTGGTGCACAGCTACAGTTATTCCACTCCACAAGGGGGGATCCACCTTGGATCCAAGGAACTACCGCCCCATCAGTCTGATGAGCCTGATCTGCAAGGCCATGGAACGCATTATCCTGGAACTTATAAACAAAGACATTAGCAACCTTAAAACACTGGACCCCACCCATTTTGGGTTTGTGAAGGGCCGATCTTGTCTCCTGAACCTGATTGACTTCTTCGAATCAGTCTCCAGAGCCATGGACGAGGGTAAGGCAGTCCACACAGCCTATCTCGACCTAGCCAAGGCCTTTGACACCACCCCCCACTCTAGAATCATAGATAAACTTACTAAGCTGGACATTAATCCCTACATCACTTGATGGGTTGCCAACTGCCTTACTGACAGAACTCACACTGTAAAAGTAGCTGACTACAAATGCAGCTCCAGACAAGTGACAAGTGGAGTACCTCAGGGTTCAGTCCTGGGACCTCTCTTGTTTGGCATCTACTTCTCTGAAGTACAGGCCAACACTAAGGGACTCTGGCTAAAAAAGTTCACAGATGACTGCAAACTGTGAGCCATTATTGAATCCCCAAATGATGTGGATACTCTACAAAAGGGCCTTACAGAAACAGATGCTTGGTACCAGAGCCATGGGCTCAAGCTCAATGCCAAGAAATGTATAGTTATCTCTTTTGGGAAAAAAAACATGTACCCGTGAATTACCACATAGGTGGCAGTACACTAAACACTGAAAGTGTGATAATAGACTTAGGGACACAGGTGGACAGTGGTCTCACTTTCAATAGCCGCATCACCACAACAGTCAGGAAATCCTACTATGTGGCACACCTCATCACTAAGGGCTTTTCATCCAGAAAAAAGGAGGTCATTGTCCCACTGTACTCATCCCTCATTAGACCCATTATAGAATACAATGCCCCATTTGGTATATACCTCTCAAGACATCTGCAACAACTGGAAAGGCCGCAGAAATACCTCACTAAAAGAATCACAGGCCTAAAGCAGATGCCCTATGCTGACCACCTTAAAAAACTTCAGCTATACTCTGTCGGATATCGTCTACTCAGAGGCGATCTCTGCTGAACATACAAGGCCATGTCAAACCCAGAGCTGCCTGTTGGACATGCTACACTTAAAGAAATCCCAATCCCTCAGAGCCACATGCTCCAGGGATCTAAACCTTGTCATCACAATAAACAAAACATGCTGGCGGGATAGGTTCCTGACCCAGAGACTCCCCAGACTCTGGAACAGACTGCCCATACATGTCAAGCAGAGAGCCTCTTTGGCCCTCTTCAAAAGGAACCTTGATGATTGGCTGGGAGAAAGGAAATTCACCCTGGGGATCACATCAGTCGCCCTACTAGACAGGGGTCCAGGAAAGTAAATAGTGTGGGAAGAAATAGCCAGGAAATTGTTACAGCTAGGCTTGTATAGGCCCTAGGGCTGATAGCCTAGTACCAACCTATGAACCTATGAACCTATATGCATAACATATGTCCATAATATGTAGTGGAGTCATACCTCAGCACCAATAGTCACAACCTCTTAGTGCAAGGGGATGTCATGTAAGTATTGCAGGTATAAATGTAGACTTTTGCTACTGTAACAGGGGTTGTCTTAACAGAAATGTTGTGTGGAAAGGAACATCTGATATTGACATGTACGCCATCAGTTACTGATAGACATCATAAGATCATCATAGTACAGTACTACACAAATCACAGTAATGATCCTGTGTAATACAACAAAGACATGACCAATAAATGTGGACAGTCTGACACACTCTGGTCAGTCCAGAGGTATACACAGCACCCAGTAGTGCAAGACGTGTGGATCAAGCCTGACAAAATGGATGTTTACAGCCATGTAAATGGGGATATCACGAAAATACTGGAATAGATAAGCTCACACAGTTTATGCATTCACACACTCCTGTTTGTCCTGACACATAATAACTGGAAGAGCAGAGGTCACAAGCCCACATACTACCCACTACTTAGTAATACACATCTGTACAGCATCCCACTGCTTTGTCAGAAATACACAACAGTTATGGTAGCCTGGCAACAGTATATCTGACAAATATCTGGACATAACATCACACTAGGTAAATACACTGAGCTGCTAGGCATGTCACAAAGCACTGTGCAAACTACAGGCAGACTGCCACAACTCTGACCTACATTTCTAATGGGGGAATACACATGTACCTATAAATATAGCAGGCTCTACAGGCATGTAACAGCATGGAGTAAAAGACACCTGTGTGAAAGTGCATACCCACAACCAATCTGAACACAGCCACAGTCACATATGGTAACCATATTACAGTATATGGACTGTGTGAACAACACCATCCTCATATGTGCCACTCACACACTTACCCTACATATACTGGGCCAATACACAGTGTATTCCAATGCCCGACCGTGGTATGGGACATGTGTCGGTCTGGCCTTACAAACATGTATGCCGATCGGGTACCATACACTGCGACAGCATACAACATCACATAGAACAGGACCAAGAACAATGACATCTACCACAGTCTGTACACAGGCCAAGGTACATATTCACAATACACACTCTGTCGATAATCACCATAAGTACACAGACCTCACTACTGTACACACTACAACAGAATGTCCAGGTTTTGTCCTCAAATATAAGGCCTACTATACATAAAGTGTCTAGCAGTCTGACATCTCACTGGCTTGTTATCAGGTATGATGTCAGTAAATAATGATGTACTGAACATATACACCTCTTAGTACATGACATATGTGCAAAGGTTGACAGAGTTGTGGCTGGAGGCACAAACACAGGGCCAATATTGACATGTTGCTGATAAACCCATACATTTACTGGTGTAACAGGGTTTGTTGTGACATATGTCTTCTGAGGGATATGAAGTCATTAACTCACATGGTTGTCACCATGTACTGACTGCAATCCTCAGAGTATACTACTGCATTTCTAAAGATAGGAAATGTGTGAGTAACACAATACATGTAAGACTCCAAACACTGGCCAGTCTGTAGATAGCCCTACAGGTGAGTGTTTCCCCAACCACATAACAATGTCATGACAGATAATAAATCATGTAGAACAGCCATAGCCACACAAACCCTGTTAAACGAACATTACTTCAAATGTAGAAGAGCATTACTTACATTCCATCCTCATGTCTGGAACATCCCTTTCCTGTTTTTTGGCCTGTCTCCACAGTGTATGTTGTAAGAGGTATATCCAACTACCCTCTGTGATGCTGTTTGTCAAACACCCACATGAAGTCCTGCTCACAGTGAATGAAAAGGGCCAACACCCACATGAAGTGCTTAGTTATAGAACTGTGTTTCCATGCAATTGGCTATAGGGATGATACCACAGCTGTTCCACATGCAATCAGCTAGTGGGGGACTGCAATACTTGCATAGGCCATCAGCTGATTATGAACATCACTTTACAAAATTTAAGCTGCTGCCTAAGCAAAGCAGGTGTACTTTTCCACATCCACCAGAGAGGGAGTGAGAGAGACAGACAGAGACAAAGTAAGAAAGGAAGGGAGTAGGAGAGTAAGAGCTAAGCATGTTTGTGTATGATCCATGGGTGGAGAGTGGTATCTGGGCATTATGATGGTTGCCTATATTGTGTATTAATCCATACTGTCTCATCGTAACTGTACATGGCTGTACACATTTATGGCTGAGGATTGTCGACCAGAATCTCTACAATGTTTGGAAAATGTTGGTCTTGTAATGCTGACAATGGGACATGTAGCTCCATAATTTAATGCTGTGGCAAAGCCCACACTGCAATGAACCCTGTCATTACACAATCACCCCAATACCTACTGATACACAGTTACCAATACTGAGTTTTAAACCCCTACCTGACTATGTATTGCTATTACATTGCTATGCAGTTATTGCATGCGCCACGGAGCTTACATGTTGGAAAACTGTCCAAAGGTATCTTTGAAGGTGAGTGACATCAGCAACAGTGATAAAGGAGGGATAAGGGAAGTGTAGTACATGTGCCTGTCCACAAAAGCAGGTGTCAAGGAAGACATAGCCACACTCTCTTAGGGACTCACACACATTATCACAGTTGGCAGGGTCAGGATTAGAATGCCTAACTAACTAGTTTGCTACACTGCAGTATTACGCAGTTATTACATGCGCTGCAGAGCTTATCAGGTTGAGATATGGCCAAAGGGTTATTTAAAGGTGACTGATATCAGAAGGCATGCTACAGTAGGGCAATGGGAGGTGTAGTGAGTGTGAATGGCTTCAAAATCATTAATCTCCACACACACACACACACACACACACACACACACACACACACACACACACACACACACACACACACACACACACAAACATTTGCCAGTACTGACATGCATGGGTTCATTGCTTCATAGATGTGTAGCAGTTGACTGTGTCAGAAGGCTGTACAAGGCTAGGCAAAGGGAATACCTTGGCATCAGGCCATATGACAATGGTCTCCAGTGTGGCTCAGGGGTGTAGTCCCTGGATTGGCCCACACAGGTGGGTATTATATTCACCACACACTCAGCTGGGTTACTATTGTGGGTGGCCAGTGCTGTGCAATGCTTGCCATGTATGTGAGCTATATTCCATAACATGGACAGTGTCTGGGTTGTGAACATGTCCCACATGCATGTTCTGTGATGTGTAGAAGTTTACCTGGGGTCTCTAGGGCATGTTGTATGGACAGATTGTTATCATCTGATGTGACATTCTTGATCTCATGTGGTGAGACCTGGCTATGGAACTGAGGTTGTGCCTGCACCTACATTGACAGCATGATACAGGTATTCAGTGACGTTAGTGGCATCTGTCCATACATGGGTTACATTTGCAGACTCAACAGTTGTTGCAGGCATCCAGTAGGGAACATAGCAAAGGACCACTGCAAGCAATTATTTGCCTATTGTAGGGATGGAACAGAGTGCCATGTCCTTTTACTTCCTGGATAGCACACACTTAGTCAAGCAGATGTTACACATCACAGTACATTCTGATGTCAGTGGCAGTGTTGTGGTCAACAGGCATGTAGTCAACTGCAATCACACCATGGTTACTATCTGTGGGCAATATGCAGGGAACTACCAATATAGTGGTTGTTGCCCAGCCAAGTGTGTCTGTGTATGAGACATGGGTGGAGAGTGTTCTCTGAGTAATACAAGGGTTGCCTATATTGTTCACTGATCCATACTGTCACATGTAGGGCTATGCATTGTCTACACCAGCCTCTCTGCTGTTTGACATCTGTTGTCCTTGTAAGGTGGACATTGTGACATATAGTTGGTCCTCAATATAATAATTTAGCAAAACTCGCCCCGCAATGAATCCTGTCATTACACAATCCCAGTGACCTCCACACAGGATACTGATGACAAACACACACACACACACACACACACACACACACACACACACACACACACACACACACACACACACACACACATACACACACACATACACACACACACACACACACACACACACACACACACACACACACACACACACTTACCAGTACTGAGATTCAAACCCCTACTTAGCTATGTAGTGTTACTACAGTGTAAAACATTTATCGCATGCGCCACAGAGCTTAATGGAGGGAGGTTACCCCAAGATACTTCTAAGGTGAGGAACATCACGAACCCCAGTGGCGGCTGGTGACTTCAAATCAAAGGGGGGGCTGCAGGAGACAGCTGAATGGGTGAGTCAATGGGAAGGGGTGCGGCCAACTAGAATGAGGAGGAGCTATGCTCAAAACCACAAAAACTGTAACTTTAATTAAATACGCTGCCCTGGGTGCCAAACTGTCATTATGAGAGTCCAAGCAAGACAAAATGAAGTGCAGAAGAAAAAAATATTTCAATGCATTGGCTGCATGACAGCTTACTTAATATCTAGATGGAAACAAAAAGGTTGTGAGGCATGAAAAAATAAATTACTTTTTAAATACATTATTGGAATGCCAGTCAAAATCAAGTATAAGAAAAACAAGCAGCACTCAACTCAAACCATTTCTCCTTGCACTGCAGTTCTAATTATAATTTATATTCAGCTTTATTAAAGTACTAAGTAGCACGATGAAAGTAGCAATCTCTGTGCTACCCCCACTTGTAAAAATGTTTCTTATCCTAAAAAGACCTGCTGCCTGACAACAACTATTTACTTGTTTCATGGGGAAAACATGATTAAAGTAAAAACTGAAAAGCAAACAAGAAACAAGCTCAAGATACATTGCTTAAAGGATTACTGCACAGGTTATCGACCGCACATGATAGATTGGCATTCTGTTTAGTTTACAGGTAAAGCCTGCAAAGATGAATGCAAGTCTCCAACAAATGTAATGAGCTTCTTAAAATAATGTAATACTGTCCTTTATTACAAAAACTGTCATATGCATTTCAATACCCAAAGCGTATACGTTATCTAGTTATGTAAGTATTCTCTGCATGGCAATAGCAGAAAGGCTTTCAATGTTGGCAGTTCTTTAACAGTATGCTTATTAAAGCTTACTTGCATCTTACAATCTCAGACAAGCTTACCTGACGGTCATTAAAGCATTGCTACTTAAACACAGAGTAGCAGGCACTTTCTGAATAATAATAAGCATAAATCAACAGTATAAAAATATGACAGAAACCAGAACATTCTGCAAAAATCAAGGACTGATGAAAAACCACTACAGTACTTGTGTCTACCTTGGATGGGGGGATACTCTGTACATTTACACTGCATAACTGCTCCTTGCCTTGCTTGGATTCATCCAGAGTCACTACATGGGGGAGTGGGGTGCAACAAGTATGTCACAATTTGAAATATCTCTGGCAGACTGTGATGGCCCTGACACATTTGGCATACCTCTCAACCTCAGAGCAAGACATCTGGACAAAGCCATACATAGAAGTGGGACAAAGGCCCAAAAATAAGGACAATTTTTAAATATTGCTCTTATAAACTTAGAAAGATAATAGAATAGTAGGTCTTGCATTAGTATGAATTTTCTGAAGGGTATAAAATCTGAAACTCAAATGTCTTTCATTATTTTCTAACTTCAGTCTTTAATGATCTGCCATTAATTTGCTAAAAAAACACAATTTTATGAAAAATGGACCAACAATGTGATGCAAAAATATAAAATAGTCACACAATACAGCTGGGAACCTGTCAAAGAAGGGGTACTTTTTTAATATTAGTACTGCTAACTTGAGCAGCTGACAAAATAAAAGCATCTACATGAATTTCTGAAGTAAAAGTAATCTATAACTCTGATTATTACACTTATTTATTAACTGTAAACCCTCCACGTTTTCTTCCAAAATTGCCATTTTGTGGAGGGATTATTAGGGGAAGAGCAACATTTTGAGCCAAAATCGGGGACAGTTGAGAGGTTTGGATATGCCTAATTCTATAAAGCAATTTATTTGCATGTACCTCTCAACCTGTTAATGCAGGAAATCTGGACAAGGCCAAATATATTGGGGGAACATATAAACAGTACTAAACATTGTTCTTGTATAAACTGAGACAGTTGATAGAATGTAACAGGTCTTGCTTTAGCATGCATTTTTCTGATGGTTATGAAGTCTGAAGCTCAGTGTCTGTCATTATTTAGTGACTTAATTCCTAAATGATTTGCCAGAAAACCACACATTTTATGAGGAACAAACAAAAAATTAGAAGCAAAAATCTATTCATTCTGTGAAAATCTGGACAGTTGAGAGGTATAGTTCAGCTGTGGCTGTCTTTGAGTTTGCCATCCTTCCCCCTCACAAAATCATGGTCGAATGGAGCATCCCCCTGCAGCCATTCTAATGAACCATTACTTGGCTATTTCACCCCATTTGTATAAGCACTAATGTGCACACTGTTTTACTTCTACGATGATTTGGACTTCATTTGAAAGTTTTATTTTACATTTTACAGCACAAATACTAAAACATCTGCTAAACAAAGCAATGCAGTCTCACAATGGAAACAGACTTAGCATTAAAACCTCTCTGTTCTTGAAACTCATGTTCATTGAAACAGCATTGAAACCCACATTCAAAGAAAATACATTTTGCCAGTGGCAGATAAAGATTAACTTTGAGCTGTTTTCAAATCATAGGCCCCTTGCACATGAAACATACATGTGCTCTTTGATACACCTTCCTGATTGTATTAAATTATATTCCTTGTACAATACAGTACAGTACAGTTGCTAGAGGGCATTTTAAATGTATTATTTTGAACATTTTTCCAGTAAACAATGAAACAAAATGCATGCTCCAATAATGACAAAACTGACCAGTTTAAAACATTTTTCCAGTAAACAATGAAACAAAATGCATGTACCAATAATGACAAACCTGCCCAATTCAGAACATTGCCATCATAAAAGTGTACTCAAACTTCTACAGTCCACCAGTATCAGTAAATATGCACAATCTCTGAAGAAGTAAAAGTCATCTAAATAATTCCACATTAAAGAAATCTGTAACTAATGAAAAGGTTGCTGCTAGCAAACAACTTTATATTTCATTTTTTCATCTACAAATAAAGTGCTTGTTGCTCTTGAGGAATAAATTACCTATGTTGCATTAAAAAATGATAAGCTAGTAATATTGCAATAGGGAATGGATGGCAAACTGATAACAGGTTCATAGTTACTAGGTATCTTTGCAAAAAGAACTGCAGCATCCACCCCCTTTACAACACAGTATAGTATCAGCAATGCATCTGTCTGCTGGGGGAGTAGAACCCACAGCCTTCTGCGTCAAAAGCGAGTATACTACCTGTTGTGCTATTAACAATGCAAGCAAGCTCAGCATAAGCAGTACTAAACTTTTGTTCCCCTGCAGCTTTCAGCTTCTTGTAAAATCTACTTGACACTCAGCTGTATCTCTGAACTTTGCAGCACAAGAAATCTGGAAAATGACAACATTTATGGGGGGGGGGGACAAAAGCCCAGAAACCAGAGACACATTTTAAACATTGCTTGTATAATGTTCGAAAGTTGCTAGAATAAAATGCTGTGTTACCACCATACATTTCACTGCCAAGTATTGAACCCAGGACCCTGTGCAAAACAGTCAGAGCAACATACCACTATGCCAAATCATCTGTTTTGTGAAAGAGAGGAAGACTGACAATTAAATGGTTATCATTTAGGGAATTCAGTTCTCACCATAGCTGTCAACCTCTTAGCACAAAACACATGAACAAAGCCAATAAGGGGGAATACAGCCCCCTAAACATATTCAGTGAATTCAGTTCTCACCATAGCTTTCAACCTTAGCACAAAGAAACTGGACGAAGCCGATAATGGGGGAATACAGTCTCAAAAATAGGGACAAATTTCAAATACCCATGTTATAAACTTAGAAAATTGCTAGAATAAAAGGTTTTGTGTTACCATGTACTTTTTGAAGAATGTGAAGTCTGAAATTCAAATGCCTGTTATTTTATTTATTTAACATTTGTTAACCAGGAAAGTCTGACTGGGAGCAAAAGCCAATTTTCAGTAGAGGCCCAGGGAGAAACACTCCAGACATATGTCTGTGAAAGATGGGAGAACATGCAGACTCCACACAGAAAGCACCCCAGCCAAGAATCAAACCAGAGCACCTGCAGCTGTCAGGCAACAATGCTACTAGTGCACCACTACACTACTGACTGTATAAGGTAACAAAAATACAGAAACCACAGATTTTATGAGGAACAAAAAAAATATGAGGCAAAAATCTGCACATTTTTTTACAAATGGTAGTGGGTAGGGAATTCAAGCCCTTGCCACCTGCAAATGAGGTACAGAGTTCAAGCCAGAGGTATTCTCTAGCCGCCAGTATACAGCAACTGTCTGGATGTCAGAAATGCCATGAGTGAAGGTCTGTGATTTTTGTTCTTCTTTTATTTAGTTTTTTTTTCTTTCTTCTACAGCTGGGGGGGTCTTTCTTCTTTCTTTTACAGCTGGGGGGCTGTAGTTCTGCAGTCCAATAGCATTGGCCACCCCTGCTAGTAAATACTGGCATTGGGTGATGTAGTGGGTGAGAGATCCCAAAAATAATTTTACCCTAATCACACATTTACATTTGCCAGGGATGAGGTTGAAACCTCTATCTAGCAACCTTTACAGACCATTATGGTTACACATTTACCGCATATACTACTGACCTGACATGGTATAGGTTTTGCAACAGACACTTGTAAGGTGGATGATATTTGCAGGACTGCTAAAGTCAGGCTCTGAGATGTGTACTGGCTGTAAATAGGGACAAAAACATTGAGGTACACACACAAACACTTGCCACAGATTGGATTCAAACCCATAGCTGTGTAGCTACTGCTGCTATACTTTTCTGCATTTATGGCATGCACCACAGAGCTTATAAGGGTTAGCACTTCTCCAAAGGTATATTTCAAGGTAGCTGACATCAGCAGGCTTGCTAAAGTAGGGCAATGGAAAGTGTAGTGACTGTGAATGGCCTCAAAAGCATTGATCCTTACACACACACACAGAGTTTCACAGTTATTATGTCTGGGATTAGAACTCCTACCTAACTTGTACATCACATTAGAGCATTACGCAGTTATAGCACATGTCACAGAGCTTATAGGGCTAGCCCTTCTCCAAAGGTGTATTTCAAAGTGAATGACATCAGCAGCCTTGCTAGAGTAGGGCAATTGGAGGTGTAGTGACTGTGAATGGCCTCAAAAGCATTTATCCCTACACACACAAACACACACACAGTTTCACAGTTACCATATCTGGGATTAGAACTCCTACCTGCCTAGCACATCACACTATAGCATTACACAGTTATAGCATGCACCATGGAGCTTATAGGGCTAGCCTTTCTCCAAAGGTGTATTTCAAGGTGAATGACATCAGCAGCCTTGCTAAAGTAGGGCAATGGGAGGTATAGTGACTGTGAATGGTCTCAAAAGCATTGATCCCTACACACACAGAGTTTCACAGTTGCCACATCTGGGATTAGAACTCGTATCTAACTAGTACATCACACTATATCATTATGCAGTTGTAGTACACACCATGGAGCTTATAGGGCTAGTCACTCTCCAAAGGTGTATTTCAAGGTGAATGACATGGAGGTGTAGTGACTGTGAATGGCCTCAAAAGCATTGATACCTAGAAACATGCACAAAGAGTTTCACAGTTACCATGTCTGGGATTAGAACTCCTACCTAACTAGTACATCACACTACAGCATTATGAGGGTATTGCATGTGCCACAAAGCTTACAGGGCTGAATCTTTTCCAAGGAGGTATTTCAAGGTGACGGACATCAGCAGGCTTGCTAAAGTAGGGCAATGGAAGGTGTAGTGACTGTGAATGGCCACAAAAGCATTGATCCCTACACACACAGATACAGAGTTTCACAGTCGTCATGTCTGGGATTAGAACTCCTACCTAACTACTACATCACACTATAGTATTACACAGTTATTGCACACGCCACAGAGCCTATAGGGATGATCCTTCTCCAAAGGGGTATTTCAAGGAGACTGACAATATCAGCAGGCTAACTAAACCAGGGCAATGGGGAGTGCAGTGTGTGTGAATGGGCCATAAACCGTTCCTCTGGAAACACAAAAACAGCACTCAACCACACACAACTTTACATTTTACAGGACTGTGTATACAACTGCTAGATGAATAATGACTTGTACTGTTGTGTTACACAGTTATAGGTTCATAGATTAGTACTAGGCTAAGTGCCCTTTTGGGCCACTTTAAGCTTAGCCAATTACTCCATGTGAGAATCAAACCCTGCAAATTGTGTCTGTAAGGTAAACACCTTAACCGTTATGTCAACCTCCCACCCCCTTATCACAAGCACCACAGACACTATAGTGCTGAGGGCTACCAGAAGCAAATGTCTACAGTGATAGACATTGGCACATCATGTGATATTGGCCAACTGGATGCGTGGTGAGTGGGACAGGCCTCATGATGGGAAGCTCTTTGTCACTGTCTGTCTCTCTCTTCCCCATATCTATGTGTGTGTATGTTTGACCTATTATAGTGTGTTGTCCTTGGATATATGTGTGTATTCCTACTCGATGTGTGTGCAAAACATGACTGGTGTGCAATGTGGAGTGTGTGCACAGACATCTGCGACTGACAGATATGTATAGTCCACTGTTTCTGGCAGACATGGGCTTCATTTCTGTAAGTGTGGGAGCATGCCCAATATGACCTTCTGTATTGAATGTGTGAATCTATTCCAGGTAGGTTGTACTCCAGTGCAGGCATTTGTTTTCTACACCTACAGCTAGTAACCTGTTTCTGCAGGATATCTGTAGATAGGTTAACAATATGGGGTCACAATGGGTAAAGGATAGTGGGATACTGTAATTGTGTCTGTGCTGCTTCTGGTTTTGGTGTTAGCAGAGATATTCAGACATATGTACTGTTTTACACTGTGATGTATTATGTCATCAACTACTGACAGATATACGTATTTGCTCGCAGTAATTTCCTGGGGAATTCAAGATAAATGAAGCTGTGTCCAGTATTGTGGTCTGCAGCCTACATATTCTTGCACAATCATGTCGTTCTGGATGGGGTTCTGCAGACACTTGCTGATGGGTCTGTGTAAATGGTCCAGCACCTTGGTACTGTGGTGGCTGTGGATCCCATGCTTGTACATCTATCAACGTGACAGAATGGCCATACCCTGATCCTGCTTTAGCCATACCTGTCAGCTGTACAGATTTACACAGGTTACCCAAGGCAGGGCTCATATATTTGGTCATTACCCCATCACATTGTGGTTTACGAGCAGGTTTGTAGCCACCCATTCCTGTGTTTGCAGGCATGGATAGTATGGGTGCACATCAGAGTTTCATACTTCACACACTCCATGGCATCCATGCTTCTACCCCCCCCCATTATTCTATGTGGTTTGTTCATCAGCATTGTCATCCTCACCACCCTCAGCCTCTTCCACATGTTGATTTATGGGAGCGAAAGCAGCCCCTATGATTTTGTTGCTTTTGTTAAGTAAAATTTCCCCATTTGTGTACACTGGCGGTGCAGAGTTTGTGGAAAACAACAGAGGGAAAGGTGTTTGCATAGTTTATAGTAGTGTGCTGGGCTGGGCTGGGTTGCTGCCTGTGTAATTGGCTGGTTTTGATACATTTCACTTATCAGCTATGCTAGTTCTCCTTGATTATCTTCCTACTGCTGTTTTCCCTTCCCATTGCCTTCCTGTTTAAGCCCCAAGGAGCGCCGCGCATACCCACCGCTCAGATGTGAATGGAGCTGCTATTTCCTGGTTATTTATTTTTTTGTTGTTGTTTAAAACCCAATGCGCAGCATGCACACCCATTTAGGCAATGTGAATACTGCTAGGCAGCTTCAGACACACCCCCTTCCTTAGCTGTGCTTAGCTAAGGGCAAACACAGGCCACGGAGCTCCAATAAGCTTACAGCATGCATGACACTCCCCCTTATGAGGTCATGTAGCTCTTAGGCTTACACCATGGTATTACTGCACCTACACAGTTGGGTGCAAGCTAGCACTGAGGGGAAATCTGTGATTCAGTATCATTACCCTCATTTGCATAGGATTGACTGCTAATGCATAATTACAAAACCGACACTCAGCCTTCCCCCTTAGCAACCACTATTCCATGGTCTTGTTGTGTTATACATGCCATTGACTATTATAGCAAAATTATGATTTTGGTTTAAAAGCTTATTTCCAGCTGTTTCCAGATGTTTATTTTTTGGATCGCAGTACAGTGAGGATCGGAATATTTGCCCTTTCCTCGCTGTAGTGCGATTTCAGAGTTGGAATATATATTTAGTGGGGGATGTAGGGGGTGCAGCCCCCTACAACAGCGATTTCAAATTTCTGCATTTACGCTCACGTGAGCGTTCGACACTTTGATTTTTCATCTGTATAATATAGACCCAGAGAATATACCTAACTCCAGGTCCATGGTAGCATCTTGAGCAACAGCACTAGAGGGACTGGGGAAAAAGATGAGCAGTCTGAAGAACAACTGACAGCCATGGCAGAGTCACTCATCGGTGCCTGAGGTAGGAAGAAGCTGGATCCATAACTGAAGCTTACTGAACAACTTTTATCTTCTTGAGGCTTGGGGAATGACTGATAGTCTTAGACGGACCCTGATCCATGTCCTAGCAATGAAAGTAGTCTTGTAGATGAATAGTGGAGCCAAGAAGAGTCTGGTCCCTCCTGATTGAAAATGTGGTTACTGAGGCAATTTTGTTTTTAATGACAAAGACCAAATACACTTGATCTAACCCAGCCAACAAGGTAATGCATAAGCAGTACACTTTATCTGACACAAATAACTAAAAATGACCAAAAAGTTAGAAAATCCCCACAAGGACTCAAAACCAGCTTATAGACAAAAATAGTGCTTGATAAGTCATCTGTGGAGCAGAAAATGGTAAATCTTAATTTCTGACAGAAAAAGTAAACTTTTTTGTGGAAAGAATTACCAAAGACAACCCTGGCAACTAAAGTATAAGCCCCACAGAAGAACTTCTGAAGTAAAAAAAATGTTATCTTTGCAGGAAAAAATAATACAATTTCACATATGAATTCCATCAGAGAAGTCCAACAACACAACCTTTTTCTTGTAACAAGCAGTCAAAATGGCAGACATGCCCTAAAATAAATTATTCAACAGAACAAAACACTTTTCTACTGAAGTGGCCATGGGGAACTTATCTGCCCAACTTAGATGAAGCACTAGCTGACCGTTGATCACCAGAAGCCAGCAGGTGTACAATCTTTAGTGGCAAGAAAGTTCAGAATTTTTGGTGTTCTTGCCATTGGCTTTACTGTGGATCCCTTGTGCATACCAGTGGCTAGGGTTTGTGGAAGGATCCTTAACATTTTAGTAGCTGGTCTAATCCTAGACAGGACATCCCATAATACTTAAGGCTACTGCAGCAATGATCTAATGATGAGTATCAGTGATGTTCTAAAGAGTCAGCTAGCTGAATAAATCTAAGGATTTTATTTAGAAAACAGTTAGTTACAGAGCCAAGTGATAAAATTGGCAAGACATATTGTAATCTGGGGACCGGTACACTAGACTTCCTGGGATCTGCAGCTGCCTAGTGTTAGGAGATTTGCAATTTTACAAAAGATTTGAAGAATGTCTATGTTACTTTTGGCTAATGGCATATGTGACAATTGGGGAGAGATGGCCGAAGGCTGCCAGCCTAGTCAAATAGAATTTAATATATAATTCTATCAACTGTATAAATAAATGTAAAATACAGGCTTGCGTTTTTAAATGTAAGAAAACACTGTGAAATGTGGAACTGCAAAATATGTGACAACATTGCACTCTACTGGCCCAGTGAAGCATGTTGTATCCTTTCATGTTAGAATTTGGCCCAAGGGTGGCTGGATGAAGATTTCATGCCCATTATTTTAAGGCTAAAGTTTATGACCAGAATTTAGATGTGGAAGGTGCTTTTATTGCTTTAGTTTCTGTTAGTATATACATGTGAAATGTATTCTATTGTTGACAGAGGTGCCAGTTTTATGTCAGACCTGCTGGCTTGTCTGTGGAAGTCCTGTGGGGTGAAGCACATGAAGACCACCCCCTACCATCCCCAGACTAATGGTCTTGTTGAGAGGTTAAACTCTACAATCAAGTCCATGCTACGGGCATTTGCCCCATCTGTTGTTTGCTTGCAGAGAGGTTCCCTAGGAATCCACAGGTTTTTCACCCTTTGAGTTGCTGTATGGGCATAGGGTGAGGGGTCCACTAGATTTGATTTGAGATGAGTGGGAAGGTGAGTGCGAGTCTCACAAGGAGTCTCTTGTGGCATATGTCCTGAACCTCAGGACAAGGCTAAGGGAACTCATGGGCCTGGCCGAGGAGAACCTGGCAGAAGCCCAACAACAGAAAAAGGTGTGGTATGACAGGAATGCTCCAGCTA
This sequence comes from Protopterus annectens, assembly GCF_019279795.1. Lineage (NCBI taxonomy): Eukaryota > Metazoa > Chordata > Ceratodontiformes > Protopteridae > Protopterus > Protopterus annectens. Next base: position 479,345,952 of record NC_056728.1, read on the forward strand.
GAGAGTATGCTGTAGGATAGCAGGTGATGGCTCTCATTCCTGTCAGACACAACAAGCTGCAAGCAGCTTGGGAGGGACCCTACAAGGTGGTAAGAAAGGTAAGTGCTGTTAACTACATGGTGGAAGTGCTAGGCAGATGGCAGGGGCACAAATTGTACCATGTTAACATGATGAAACCTTGTGCTGAGCATTTGCAGTGGATTGCAGGAGGAGTCAGAGAGAGATCTTGTGACTGATCTCATTGAAGCTCGGGCTGACACCACGGTGGAAGAGGTAGCAATGTCCCAGCAACTATCTCCTACCCAGGTTCGAGAAATCCGAGCAGTGTTGCAGGAGTTTGGGGGCATGTTCACTGGGAAACCAGGGAGCACCCACCTGGTGCAGCACCAGGTGGGTACAGGACCCTAAAACCCTATCAGGCAGGCCCCTTATAGGGTGCCTGAGAATGTCAAACAGATTCTGAAGGAGGAGGTACAGCAGATGTTGGAACTAGGGGTGATTCAAGAGTCCAGCAGTCCCTGGGCCTCACCAGTGGTGTGGGTGCCAAAGAAGGATGGCAGCAACATGTTCTGTGTGGATTATAGGAAATTAAATAGTCACACAGAGTCGGATGCTTACCCCATGCCTAGGACAGATGAGGTCCTAGAGCAGCTGGGTGGGGCTATGTATCTTACAACCATTGATCTTACCAAGGGTTACTGGCAGGTGCCCCTGACTCCCAGTGTTAGAGAGAAGTCAGCCTTTGTGACTCCTTTTGGTTTGTATGAGTTCACAAATATGCCCTGTGGGATGAAGAATGCCCCATCGACTTTCCAGAGGCTGGTAGATCATATCTTAGTAGGAGAAGGAGGGTTTGGCCTTGCTTACATGGATGATATTGCTATCTACAGCCATGCCTGGCAAGAGCACCTTCAGTATGTCAGGGAGGTGCTGGGCAGACTACAGAGGGTAGGATTGACCATTGAGCCGAGCAAATGTCAGGTGTGTATGGCAGAGGTCTCCTACCTAGGACATAGAGTGGGGAGTGGTAAGATAAGGCCAGAACCTGCCCAAAGTGGAAGCTATTCAGGCATGGCCTGCATCTGTTACCAAAAAAACAGGTGAGGGCATTCTTAGGGACAGCAGGGTACTACAGAAAGTTTGTTCCCAATTATAGTACCATAACTGCTCCTCTCACAGACCTGACAAGGAAGAACAGGCCAGATAAGATAGTGTGGACCCCAGCATGTGAGCAGGCATTTTAGAAGCTGCAGGTGAATGCTTCAAACTATAGGGTGGGGGCTGTACTTAGCCAGATTTCTTCAGAGGTAGAAGAGCACCCAGTGGTTTATCTCAGTCATAGGCTCCAACCCAGGGTGGAATGCTATGCAGTGGTAGGAAAGGAGTGTCTAGCCATAGTGTGGGCACTACAAAAACTTCAACCTTATCTGTATGGAAGAAAATTCACTGTGATGACAGATCACAACCCTCAACATGGTTAAACAGAGCCAGTCAGCAAAATGCCAAGTTGCTAAGATGGAGCCTGTGGTTGCAAGCATATGATATGTCAGTGCAGCACTGCAGTGGGAGTAGCAATGCCAATGCAGATGCGCTCTCAAGACAGGGAATGGGGTGAGGTACACCCAAATAGACCTGACACTCTCAAGCGATGTTTCTCAAGGGGCACTTGAAAAACTTGCTTGAGTTCCTCGGTAGGGAAGAGATGTGATGATTGGGGAGAGATGGGCGAAGGCTGCCAGCCTAGTCAAATAGAATTTAATATATAATTCAATCAACTGTATAAATAAATGTAAAATATAGGCTTGTGTTTTTAAATATAAGAAAACATTGTGAAATGTGGAACTGCAAAATATGTGACAACATAGCACTCTACTGGCCCAGGGAAGTAAATAGTGTGGGAAGAAATAGCCAGGGAATTGTTATGGCTAGGCTTGTATAGGCCCTAGGGCTGATAGCATAGTACAAACTTACAAACCTATGAAGCATGTTGCATCCTTTCATGTTAGAATTTGGCCCGAGGGCGGCTGGATGAAGATTTCATGTCCATTGATTTAAGGCTAAAGTTTATGACTAGAATTTAAATGTGGAAGGTGCTTTTATTGCTTTAGTTTCTGTTAGTATATACATGTGAAATGTCTTCTATTGTAAGTTTCTGTGCAGGTGTTAGATTGCTAAATAATGCAGTTTGTGACCTGAGAACTCAGACCAGGTGTTAAGATGATGCAATATGAATACTGGGAAAACCTAAGTGTCAAAAATGATGTAATTTTGGGAGGGCCTTAGAGACATGTTTGCTAGTAATGTTTAAATACTATTTCTCACAAGAGACCTAGAGCATTTTGATCTGGACATCTAACTTATCAGCACTCTACTTATGCTCACATGTAAGTTTTTAGCACTGTGATATCTTGTAGGAATAGTTAAAGCTAATAAAAATTAATTAGGCATTTTTCTTTCCTACTGTATTATTTTAAGTTTCTGTGTGATCTGTGAACTCTTAGATATCTTTGTCTTGTGTTTTAATTATTTATTATTAAATATTTTTAAAACCTTCTACCTGTGGCTGCTTTGTGCAGAGATAAGCTCTAGAGTACATTGTATATTTATATAGAGTTTATTGTAATAGACCACTCTGATAAGCCTTAGACTGTACAGTCACATTACCATTGGATATTAATATTGCACAGTAATAATTGGACACCCTTTTAAGGGCCTTTTAGTAGCTGATATTATTAATTGGGTGGTGGCAGTAATTACTACCGTATATTCTGGGTAAAGGGGCACAGCTGGAGAATCTGTGTCAGCCTTTCCAAGGAATGTCTGTGAAATTGTATAAATACTTATCTTAAAGTGTGTGTGTGCTGTGTCAGCTACTTGAACAGGGACATGAAGCGCTGGTTAGACAGAGAGGGTACTGGAAGCTCTAGCTTACCCAGTTAGGCTGAGACCTGGACTCTATAGCTGTGCCAGTGGGGAGTCTTATTGGGGACCTGGAGAGCAAGGGAGCAACCAGCCCCAGACTGACTGTGATCTCTGTGTGCACTTAAGGGAAATTGTACTTTACTGTGTGTTTAGTTATCCTTTCCTCTTCTAGGAGATGGCCTCCCTGGTGTTAGTGGTGAGGACTGAGGCTCCTTGATTGCTGGGCCAGGGCACAGTCGTCACAGCATACTTAGCATTTTCTTTAGTCAGAATTGCAATCCAAAGGCTTATTTTTTACCAAATATATAAGCAAAACATGCAACTGATAATGTTTGTACGTATACACAGACTGGCAGCAAGTGCTGCCTTATGTTTTCTTTGTATGTGGGCACTCAGAGGGTTGGATTAAATACAAGAAAGAGTCATTGTGATGAGAAAAAAAAACGACTTTGGTGTGTAACTGTCATTTAAGTCTTTCTAATGAGTTTGCCATAACCTATTCTATGACTGCCAGGTGAAACTCTTCTAGCAGTAGTCTATGAAATACAATACTTTGTTAAAAATCTACAAGAATGTAGCTGTTGGACACCTTGGTTAGCTAGCTAATCATTAACAGGGTTCCCAGCTGCTATCTGTAAAATCTCTTAACAGGGTTCCCAGCTGGCTGCTATGCAGGCCATGGGTGTACCTGTTTACTGTCAATAACCTTGAACTTCCCTTGGGTGCTTATCCTAAAGGATCTGAAACTGAGCAATAAAACCACTACCATGTATGCCAGTCTTCTGATATTACATACAGGTCCTGGCAGGGTTATATACTTCCCAGTTATTTTCCATTGGGAAGTAGTAATGCCAGTTTTACTAAGATATAACTATGTGGATATTCACTGTGCTTAGGGAATACTTACACAGTGCAGAGAAAACAATGTGAATTTGCTGTGTCTGGTGTTTACTCAGCCAGCGGGCTTCTTCAAAGCACAGGCAGCTGATGCAAATGGGTTTAACTCTTTACTGTGCCTGGAGTAAACTGAATTGGATTTCTCTATCTCTAGGTATAGGATATTACGCCAACAAAAACATTATGTCAGACTAAAGCTGTTGATGCTTCTATAGACCAGACTGGGCTGGTTATGATGTGTTTTTGAAAAATATCAACTATGGTCACATGCAGATTGCAGGTATGCCCCTCAGCATTAAAAATCATAGTACTGGTCTTTACAAAATAATAGCAGAAGGACCAAAAGAGGCACGCATTCTTATTTTTTGCAGTAGAAGGTTTTCAGATATGAGGGCACATGTAGTTATTGAGAAATAATCATTGCATAGTTTTATTTCAGTTTTTTTAATAATGCATATGCCCTTTGAAGAGGTCTGTTTTTATGAAGAACATCAGTAAATCTATGAGGAACAAGGCCAAATTTGGGGTAAAAAATTCAGAGTTTTGCTCAATTAGCAGCAGCTGAGAAGTATGAGTATAAGCAGGGCTCTATAGCAACCGATTGGTGCAGTTACTGTACCCGCTGCTGTCAGCACTATGTACTCAGGACTCTACAACAAACGATCGGTGCAGTTACTGTACCTGCTGCAGTCAGCACTATGTACTCAGGACTCTACAACAACCGATTGGTGCAGTTACTGTACCCGCTGCAGTCAGCACTATGTACTCAGGACTCTACAACAACCGATTGGTGCAGTTGCTGTACCCGCTGCAGTCAGCACTATGTACTCAGGACTCTACAACAAGCGATTGGTGCAGTTACTGTACCCGCTGCTGTCAGCACTATGTACTCTAAGTTTATTGTCCTCTGTATACACACTGAGCAGAGTGGATGAGAGGTGTTGACTTTCTAGCCCAACGGTTCCTGGAGTTCATAAATTCAAATGCCATGGAACAGCTAGTCACTGTTCCCACGAGAGGAGAAAATATACTAGATCTCATTGTCACAAACATGGGGACAAAATGCTCCACACCGGAAGTATATCCCTCATTGGTGAGATCTGATCATAAACTAATCTCACTGGAAATCCACATCCCGTCCCCACCCCAAGCAAAAAAGACCATAGTGAAGAACTTCTCTAAAGCAAACTTCACACTACTCAAGACTGGTGTGGTATCCTTCAAGGCCCCTGAGCCAGAGGAAACCACAACCCAAGCCGTGGAAGCCCTTACAAATGCCTTCTATGAACACCTCCAGGACTGCATGGATCAGGCAATCCCAAATAAAACCAAGACTCTTTCCACAAAGGGCAAACGTCCAGTCTGGTGGACCCCAGCCATTAACAAACTTTACAATAAGAGGAGAAAGCTATTACATGATAGAACAAATTCCATAAAAGGGAAGTCACCCCTGATCATTATTAGTAAAGAAATACGAGCACTCATAAAATCAACTAAGGCCAATTTTGAGAGAAAAATTGCCATGGATTCAAAGGACAATCATAAGGCCTTTTTCAGCTATGTTAGGAACCTGGGTGGAAACTCCCAGATATGCTCAGAATTAGTCCAAAATGATACAAAAATCACTGAACCCACAGACATTGCCAACATACTGGCAGACATGTTCAGTGCAAACTTCACCCCCCTCTCCCCCCCCAAAGGAGAGATAACTATCCCAGCCGAGTGTAGCCTCCCAGACATCTCAAATGCGCAGGTGAAAGCTGCTCTCTAAAGCTAAAAACACAGCATCAATGGGACCGGATGGTGTCCCCGGCTGAGTGCTACACGAGCTAAATGAGGAATTAAACCCGCACATAAGGCAGCTGTTTAATCTTAGCCTTACCACAGGATACGTGCCCAAGGAGTGGCGTACGGCAACTGTGGTCCCACTCCACAAAGGTGGCGCCTCTACGGACCCTGGTAATTACCGCCCATAAGCTTAACAAGTCTAGTCTGCAAAGCTATGGAGAGGATCATAATGGAGCTCATAAACAAAGATATAGGGGACTTGCAGACATTGGACCCGACCCAGTTTGGCTTTGTCAAGGGAAGATCATGCCTTTTGAACTTGGTCGACTTCTTCAAACAGTCACCAAGGCCATTGATGAGGAAAGGCAGTCCATACAGCCTACCTTGACCTTGCAAAGGCTTTCGACACAATACTTGTAGAAAAACTTACCAGCTTAAATGTAAACCCATATGTCACAAGATGGGTTGCAAACTGGCTTAAGGACAGAACCCACAGGGTTAGAGTTGCTGGCGCTGTGTCAGACTCCAAGCCGGTCACAAGTGGTGTCCCACAGGGCTCGGTCCTTGGCCCCTATTGTTTGGCATCTACTTCTCAGAAGTACAGGCCAACATGGGAGGACTTTGGCTGACAAAGTTTGCAGACGACTGCAAACTGGGCACCATAGTGGAAAGTGCATCGGACACGGATATCCTTCAGAAGGGACTCACGGAAACAGATAGCTGGTGCCAGAGCCATGGCCTGAAGTTAAACGCCAAAAATGTATAGTCATACCCTTCGGGAAAAACAAGGTAACCCCAAGCTACCATATAGGTGGCAATCCACTAAGCACAGAAGAGGTTATCAGGGACCTGGGGACCCAGGTTGACAGTGGCCTTTCTTTGACACTCACATTGCTAAAGTGGTTAGAAAGACCTTCTACATTGCCCACCTGATCATGAAGGGATTCACATCCAGATCTAGTGAGGTCATTGTTCCCCTGTACTCTTCACTTATCAGACCAATGATCGAGTACAATGCCCCATTCGGGATGTATCTCACCCGACATCTGCAGCAATTGGAGAGACCCCAAAAGTTCCTCACCAAAAGGATAAAGGGACTCCAAAATCTGTCATATGCTGCCAGATTGAAGAAACTCCAGCTCTATTCAGTCGTATACCGTCTGCTCAGAGGTGACATGTGCCTGACGTACAAGGCCATGTCCAACCCGGAATTAATGGACATGCTCCACCTCAAAAAATCCAAATCCACCAAAACCACTAGAGCAAGCGACTTAAACCTTAGCACGGATATAAATAGGACGTGCTGGAGGGATAGATTTATCACTCAGAGACTCCCTATGCTGTGGAATAAAATCCCGGTCCATGTGAGGCAGAGCACCTCGCTGACTCTGTTCAAGAGAAATCTAGACCTGTGGATGGGATATCGTAGGTTTACCCCAGGAATCATCTCTGTGTCACTGCTGGACAGAGGCACAACAAACTAATGGGCACAGTATTTTTTCATATAAGGGGTGGCGTAAGCCACAATAATTTGGGCTAGGCTTATAAATGCCTTAGGGCAGATAGCCTAGTATAAACCTATGAACCTATGAACCTATGACTCCTACTCTTAGCTGAGATATATAAGTATCCTGTTTTTTTTCGATTATTTATACAGTTTTTAAAACTGCGGTGGTGGTGCTGTGGTAGCATTGTCACCTCATAGTAAGACGTTGTCCAGTTCAATTCTCAGCTAGAACGTCTTCTGTGTGGAGGCATACGTGAATGGGGCATGCCTTCGTTGAAGGTTGTGCATCAGGGCTGGTAACCCAGTACGTAAAAATCCACTACCAATCATTAGCGGACCGGAGTTCTGCTGTGGCAACCCCTAACCGGGAAAAGCCGAAAGACACAAACAATTGTTTCTAGCAATTTATATATAGCACTTTTATTGTAATCTGCACGGGTAACTGATTTGTTTGCAGTTAAAGCATTCTGTATCTTTACAAATCTTTATCTGTTTAAAAACTTTCATTTTGTGGCTTTCTCTAGTGCTTTGTAGGCTAATAGCTTTAGTGTCCCCACCCACCCTTCCTGTTGGTGTCTTGTGTTATACTTGGTGGCTTTGCAGTTGCCCGCCCCTACTGTAAATCTGATCTGGGACACTCCTCCCAGTCTAGTGTCATTAGCTCATTCTCCCTAATACAGAGAGAACATTTGATAAGGCCTTCTGTTTCTCCTTTTTCCATTTCAAAAAAAAAAAAAAATTTTTTTGCCTGAATTTCCTTATGTTCTGACTGTGCTTCTCAAACATTCTGGAAATATAGAGTATATTTTAGAGCATGTATTATAACTGTAATTGCCTTAATATTGCTACAACTCAAGTGCTCTAGGCTGCACTGCATCTTAAGTGTTTGTGTGTTTTAGCTGCTTTTCTGTATATATAGACTTCTCTGTATATGTAGACTAGCTACTTATTCTGCTGTATTACTGCCACTTAAATCGTTTTTCAGTTGTGCACTTGCCTTGCTTCATTTAAAAAGTTTTAAATTGCTAATTTTGTAGAGTTTTAATTGCATTTACTGTTTAGGACTACACACTCAAGTGTGTTAGACTTTTCTGTGTTGATTTACTGTATTATTGCATTGTTTAGCCTGTTTCAACAAAAAAAAAAATACTATTTTGTTTGCTCGTTTCCCACCTTTTCTAGCCAGTCCATATCCTAGGCCTTGCTTGTACCATGACTTTATTTTCTGTGCTCAGAGCTATCCAGACCTTGCTGTGGCAGAGGGAAGTCCTACTGCCTACCAGTGGGACTGGTGAGCATTGTACTGCCTGTCTAACGCTAGAGGAGTGGTTTCCAACTCTGAAATTGTAATTTTATTAGCCTTTTTTTGGGCTGATTTCTATCCCTTTCAACTTTCTGGCTTAAAAACGCGTGTGTTTGCACATTTTTCACATCGTGCAGCACTACGAGGCTACAGTTAAACTATTCCAGGTGCCAGAAAGTCTGCTCTTCAAATTTTCCCTTAAAACTAGCTGGTTTCTCAGTAGTAGCACTAAAATCTGAACCCCTGTGACTAGCACTTGTTCTAGGACCTGCTGGAAAGCACTAGGAAGACTGAAACTGATACAAGCACTCAGCTGTCCTTGTCAATAAGGAGAAATTAATCTTAGGCACTAAACAGCCTACAATTGCAAAGTACCTTGCAAAGGTAAGAGAAAACAGCTCTTAAACCTTACAAAAAAGCACCTAAACAGGCATGTCCAAGGGTCAGCTTCCGGTGGTTTCTCCTGTCCACCTGGTGAATCTGGGCATACTGGGGCAATGTGGCAACTGCCTCATGTACACAGACAATCCTCTCCTCCTACCACCCAACACTACAACCTGCGAGAGATGCACTTACATAGCCAAACTGGAAGCAAAGCTCTCTCCAGTCAAGACTGTGCTAGACAGTCAAGAGGAGAAGGCTAACACCTGCATTACACCTCTAGCAACTCATAGCCCTTCAAAACCCACACCATCAACTCCCACACATTGCAACACTAAACCCACATATGCGGAGGCCCTTAACATTAACCTGCCCAAGCAACAAGGACCTCCGAAGCCGAAACGCAAACAAACACCAGTCACAACCAAAGTGACACATAGCTCACAACACCAGTGTGCCACCCAACAACAGCCCCTAAGGCAAGACAATGTACCCAACACTTTAGTCATAGGTGACTCTATAGTCAGGCACACTGATGTCCCACTCACCAGGCTGAACAAGGAGAAAATTATAGTTACCTGCCTGTCGGGTGCCAGGATCCACCACATAACGCATGCACTCAAGTCACTCCACAACAAGTACAAATACGACTCTGTCATTGTCCATGCTGGAGTAAATGACTTGAGATGTACCTCCCTGGACTACATGAAAAGAGACATGGAAGAGCTCTTGGATCATGTGGCCCAGGCAGGTATGACCCTAGCCCTGAGTAGCATCCTGCCTTTGCCCAGAATGATACCACAGTATAAGGACAAAATGATTGACTTCAACAATTGGCTAAGCTTCTGGTGTCATTCAAAGGGGAAAAGAACAAGCTGCAAGGAAATATGAATAACAACCAGAACTGAGAAAAACACACTTTATAATAGCAAAGCTTTTGGATAAAATCCTTCCTCAATACTAATACAAACAAATCTAAAAACCAAATGGTTTAAATACAGGTCACTGAAGTCACATGACCAGCAGTCCAAAAATCATGTGACCACAAGTATATAAAACAAATCATTAAAATTAGAAAAATTTGAAAAATTAGAAAAAACAGTCATTCAAAGGGGATCCAGTATTTGTCTGCCTGGGAAGACATGATCGACAAACCATGATGCTTTGCCAGAGATGGTCTGCACCTGTCACCCCTGCGATTCAGGTTACTGGCTATAGCTCTTGCTACCCCTATAGTGCTTTTTTTAGGCAAGGTTCAGAGGATAAAACCACCACCGTAACAGATACAAGCATGCAAAATCTGAAGGTAATGCTACTCAATGCTAGAAGTCTAAACCTCAAAATGCACTCTCTTGAGGCACTCCTAAAAATGGAGAACATCGATATCTGTGCAGTGACTGAGACCTGGTTCAAGGCTCCAGAAAGCACCCCTGCAATACCAGGCTACAATTCTTACCACACTTTTCGGCCACAAAACCAAGACCGAAACACTAAAGGTGGAGAAGTGTCCATATTCACCAAGGATATTCACACTTCCAGGCTAGTTGCCCAACACAATGCATCTGAAATTCTCCAGGTGCAACTAACACTAGGTAAGACTGCAATCCAAATTGTAGCTTGCTACAGATCCCCCACCATACCCCAAGAGTCTCACTACACCTTCCTAAACATACTGGAAAATATTAAGATACAACCAAACACCCTAATACTAGGTGATTTCAACTACCCTGCCATTAAATGGGAAAACTACTCCGGTACCAACTCCTTTTCCCAACGGTTCTTGGAATTCATAAATTCCAATGCCCTGGATCAACTAATCCATTGTCCCACCAGGGGCTCCAATATCCTAGACCTGGTCATTACTAACATGGGAGATAGATGCTCCACACCAGTGATCACCCCCTCATTGGTCAGGTCTGACCATAAGCAAATCACCCTTGACATCCACATCCCACCCCCACCCCCCAGTAAGGAAACCTCCTTAAAAAACTTCTCCAAAGCATGCTACTGAAGTCAGAAGTGACAAACTTCACAACATTCACGCAGACAGGATCTGGAAGTTCGACTGCAGAATCCTACACTAAGGCACTGTACGAGCACATCCACTCGTGCATGAATCGTGCCATCCCAAATAGAACCAAGATGCTCTTCTCCAAAAAAGGAAGCCAATCTGGTGGTCCCCTGCTATAAACAAACTATACAACAGAAGGAAGAAACTGTTGCAGAAAAGAGGAAAATCCCAGGATGCAAAAAACTCCCTCACCAGCCTCAGTAAGAAGCTGAGATCCCTCATAAAATCCTCAAAAGCTAGTTACGAAAATAAAATTGCCAAAGATTCCAAAGACAACCACAAGGTATTTTATAGTTATGTCAAGAATCTAAATGGCAATGCTCAGATCTGCTCTGAGCTACAACAGAATGGCATTAAATATACTGATCCCAAGGATATTGCCAATATCCTGGCAGATCGATTTAGTGCCAACTTCACTCCCCTCTCACCCCGTAAAGGGCCCATCTCAATACCAAAAGATTGCCAAATTCCGATAATCACAGCCACACAGGTAGAAACAGCACTCTCCAAAGCTAAGAATACAGCATCCATGAGATCAGATGACATCCCAGGCTGTGTACTACATGAACTACAAAATGAACTGGCACTCCACCTAAGTGTCATGTTTAATCATAGCCTCACCTCAGGCTTCGTGCCCACTGAGTGGCGCACAGCTACAGTTATCCCGCTCCACAAAGGAGGATCCGCTTTGGATCCCGGGAACTACCGTCCCATCAGTCTGACAAGCCTGATCTGCAAGGGCATGGAAGGCATTATCATGGAACTTATAAAGAAAGACATTGGCAACCTCCAGACACTGGACCCCACCCAGTTTGGGTTTGTGAAGGGCCAATCTTGTCTCCTGAATCTGATTGACTTCTTCGAATCGGTCTCCAGAGCTGTGGACGAGGGTAAGGAGGTCCACACAGCCTATCTGGACCTTGCCAAGGCCTTTGACACCACCCCCCACTCTAGAATCATAGATAAACTTACTAAGCTGGGCATAAATCCCTACATCACTCGATGGGTTGCCAACTGGCTTACTGACAGAACCCAGACTGTAAAAGTAGCCGACTCCAAATCCAGCTCCAGACAAGTGACAAGTGGAGTACCTCAAGGTTCAGTCCTGGGACCACTCTTGTTTGGCATCTACTTCTCTGAAGTACAGGCCAACACTAAGGGACTCTGGCTAACAAAATTTGCAGATGACTGCAAACTGGGAGCCATTATTGAATCCCCAAATGATGTGGATATTCTACACAAGGGCCTTACAGAAACAGATGCCTGGTGCCATTGCCATTGACTCAAGCTTAATGCCAAGAAATGTATCGTCATCCCCTTTGGAAAAAAACATGTATCCATGAACTACCACATAGGTGGCAGGACACTAAACATCGAAAATGTGATGAGAGACTTAGGGACACAAGTGGACAGTGGTCTCACTTTCGATAATCACATTGCCACAACAGTCAGGAAATCCTTCTACGTGGCACACCTCATCACTAAGGGCTTTTCATCCAGAAAAAGGGAGGTCATTGTCCCACTGTACTCATCCCTCATTAGACCCATTATAGAGTATAATGCTCCATTTGGTATGTACCTCACAAGACATCTGCAACAGCTGGAAAGGCCACAGAAATACCTCACTAAAAGAATCACAGGCCTAAAGCAGATGCCATATGCTGACCGTCTAAAAAAACTCCAGCTATACTCTGTGGCATATCATCTACTCAGAGGCGATCTCTGCTTAACATACAAGGCCATGTCAAACCCTGAGCTGTTGGACATGTTCCACTTAAAGAAATCCCAATCCCTCAGAGCCACATGCTCCAGGGATCTAAACCTGATCATCACAATGAACAAAACATGCTGGAGGGATAGGTTCCTGACCAAAAGACTCCCCATACTCTGGAATAGACTGCCCATACATGTCAAGCAGAGCACCTCATTGGCCCTCTTCAAAAGGAACCTTGATGATTGGATGAGAGATAGGAAATTCAGCCCGGGGATCATGTCAGTCACCCTGCTAGACAGGGGCCCAGAGAATTAAATATTGTGGGAAAAAATTTCCAGGGAATTGTTATGGCTAGGCTTGCATATGCCTTAGGGCCAATAGCCTAGTACCAACCTATGAACATATGAACCTATTATGACCTTAATTTTAAGGTTTGTATGTTTATCACAATAACATCTGCTCTGCTCGATCTCCTGGAAGGTCAGTTCCTTAACTGTTATGTATTCTATGACAATAGTTATTAAGGGTGATATGGTAGTATTTTTAATTTGCTTGTTTGTTCATTTACTAGGAAATTCTGACAAAAATAATGCTTATTCCTTTAGATCAATACAAGTGAGGTGTAAACACACTGAATAACTTGAGGCAAAGCTCTCAACATATGAAGCATTGGTAAATAGCCTCCTTTTCTCAAAGCTTATACTGGGGTTCTTAGAGATTCTCCCCCAATACCTGTGAACAAGAGAGTTTGGAATCTCTGACACATGGTTATAATAATATCAGCTTCTTTTAAGGTGTCAAGTGACATTAACAATAAACAACACCAAGTATGGTCTGCAGATCCCTAAAGATAACAGAACATGCTGTATGGAATGGCAAATGGCAATGCTATTGTCAGCAGTAACTCAGTAATCAAGTGAACATTTCAATATATTATGTTAAATAAATAAATAAATGAATAATGTTTACAGGGTTATCGCATTAATCCATGTGTAGACTCTACACTACAAATACATATACACAAACACAAAAACACACACACATGTGCACATGCATAACATAAATATGCATGCATGCACAGACTCTCACACACATGCATACATGCACAGGGGCACACACACACACACACACACGCACACACACGCACACACACGCACACACACACACACACACACACACACACACACACACACACACACACACACACACACACACATGAAAATACATCCCACTTTGTCCATCTCCTGTTCTACCCTACTCCAAAGCAACAGCTTAGGATCATAGGAAGTTACTAGGCTATTGGCCCTGAGGCCCTTATAAACCTAGCCAAGAGTTTAGCCCATGTTTAGACAAGTCAGCACCCGATGCCCCTGTCCAGCAGGGACACAAGTGGAATCCCTGGGGTGTATTTTCTGTTTTCCATCCAGTTATCCAGGTTGTGCTTAAAAAGGGGCAATGAGGTACTCTGCTTGACATGGAGAGGGAGTCTATTCCATAGATGGGGAAGTCTGTGGGACACAAATCTCTCCCACCAACAAATCCTATTGATGTCACAGATCAGGCTGAGGTCACACGTGTGAGTTACTCGAGTGGAGCTTGACTTGCGGATATGCTGCAGTCCCATCAAGGTGGGTTCTGAGATCTTCTTGTATGCCAGACAGAGGTCACCTCTGAGGAGTCTGTATGAAACTGAGTAGATAGATAGGGCTTTTAGCCTATCTGTGTATGGCAGATGTTTGAGGTCTCTCCACCTGCTGCATATGCTTTGTGAGGTACATGCCAAAAAGGGCGTTGTACTCAATAATGGGCCTTATAAGGGAAGAATACAGGGATGTTATGACCTCCTTGTCTCTGGATGAGATACCCTTACTTATGAGGTGAGCCATGTAGAAAGCTTTCCATACAATGGAAGCAACATGGTGGTCAAAAGTCAACTGATTGCATGCTTAGGATGTTGTTATTAATGTGATAATTTGTGGGGATGTCACTCTCCCCAAAGGGGATGATGATGCATTTTCTGGTATTCAGCTTCAGGCCATATTTCTGGCACCAGTCATTTGTTTGGGTGAGACCCTCTTGGAGGGTGTCCACATCACTAGGGGAACTGATGACAGCACCCAGCTTGCAGTCAGCTACAAACTTGGTCAGCCATAGCCCACTGGTTTTGGCCTGCACCTCAGAAAAGTATATCCCAAATAACAGATGCCCCAAGACCGAATCCTGGGGTATGCCACTCGTTAGTGGTCTACCGCTTCAAGGTGGCTTCCCTTATTTTGACTAGGTGGGTTCTATCAGTGAGCCAGTTTGCTACCCATCTGGTAACATACGGATTGATGCCTTGTTGAGAGAGTTTATCTATTATGCCTGAGTGGGGAATAGTGTCGAAGGCTTTGGCCAGGTCAAGGTAGGCGGTGTGCACCATCTTCCCCTTGTCCATGGCTTTGGTGACTGTCTCAAAGAAGTTGACCAAATTTAACAGACATGACCTCCCTTTGATGAAGCTAAACTGTGTGGATCGAGTGTTTGGAGGTTGCCAAAGTCCTTGTTAATGAGGTCCATGATAATCCATCCCTTGGCCTTGCAGATCAGACTAGTTAGGCTGATGGGTATATAACTTCCCGGATCTGTGGACACTCCACATTTTCACAAAGGGATGACAGTGACAGTCCTACACTTAGCTGGGATGAAGCCAGTATTCAGCCTTTGGTTGAATAGGGCGCCTAATGGTGCTGCTGCAAGTTCCTGCCTGAGTTCATGTAGGTTGCAGGCTGGGATGTTATCGTGTCCCATGGAGGCTGTATTTTTTGCCTTTGAGAGAGCAGTGATGACCTGTTCCCTAGACATTTGGGGAAGGAGGCAGGTACTGGGGAATGTCCTGATTTACTGATGGAGGGCAACAGAGGGGTGAAGTTTTCACTGAATCTGTCAGCCAGCAAGTTTGCTATATCTGTGGCATTTGTGTATGTGGTGTCCTTGACCACCAGTTCTGAGCAGATGTGGGTGCTTCCTTTGAGATTGAGGACATATGTGAAGAAGGCCTTCTGATTGCCTCTAGTAAATATGGTCAATTTGGACTTGAAGTTTGCTTTGGAGGATTTCACTAGTGCTCTTATTTGTTGTTCAGGTTAAGGAGATATTGCTTCCAGTTGGGCACCTGCTCCTTCTTGGTCCTGGACAGCAATTTTTTTCCTCTGTTATAGAGTTTATTTATTGCAGATGTCCACCAGACAGGTTTACTCTTCCTTGTGGGGGATGATTTAGTCTGCTGGGTATTCCTGATCACATGCATCTATATAAATGTTCATATAGTGCTTTGCTGTAGTTTTAGATGTTGTTGCCAGTTTCTACAGAGGAGGAAGAGGTTGCCAAGCTCTTTATACCATCCCTCATCAGGCTGTAACTAACTCTGGAGAATTTTTTTGTTTAATCCTAGCTAGATGGAGTTGGGGGAGATGGTGAATTTGAAAGTCACCCCTTTATGGTTGGATCTTACCAGGAAGGATGATACTGTAAGGATGCTGCAGTGGTTACTCATGTTGGTTAATACCAAGTCCAAGATATTATCACCTCTTGTGGGAGTGTCGACTAGCTGCTCTAAGGCATTTGCATTGAAAAATTGAGGAATCCCTAGGCATTTGTGTTCTGGCATGAGTAGTTCTTCCAATCTATGTTTGGGTAGTTAAAGTCACCCAGGATCAGGGTAAAGGGTTGAATCTTGATAGATTTGAAGATGTCCAGATAGGCAGATTGGGCATCTTGAGTCAGATTTGGGGGCTGGTAGCTAGCTATGATTTGAATAGGGGTCTCGTCAACGGTTAACTGCACCTGAAGTATCTCCTGTGTGTCATGCTGTTTGACCACCCTGGAGGTGTGTATGTCTTTAATATATATTGAAACTCCACTTCCTTTGGCTTAATGTCCACAGTTTGGGGTCTGAATGTATGATAGGATGAGTAACCAGGTAAGGCTGGGGTGATCTCTGCAGCTTTGAACCAGGTTTCTGTGACTGCACAGATGTCAGCATCTTCTTAGGTTCATAGGTTCATAGGTTTATACTAGGCTATCTGCCCTAAGGCATTTATAAGCCTAGCCCAAATTATTGTGGCTTACGCCACCCCTTATATGAAAAAATACTGTGCCCATTAGTTTGTTGTGCCTCTGTCCAGCAGTGACCCAGAGATGATTCCCAGGGTAAACCTACGATCTCCCATCCACAGGTCTAGATTTCTCTTGAACAGAGTCAGCGAGGTGCTCTGCCTCACATGGACCGGGATTTTATTCCACAGCATAGGGAGTCTCTGAGTGATAAATCTATCCCTCCAGCACGTCCTATTTATATCCGTGCTAAGGTTTAAGTCGCTTGCTCTAGTGGTTGTGGTGGATTTGGATTTTTTGAGGTGGAGCATGTCCATTAATTCCGGGTTGGACATGGCCTTGTATGTCAGGCACATGTCACCTCTGAGCAGACGGTATGCGACTGAATAGAGCTGGAGTTTCTTCAATCTGGCAGCATATGACAGATTTTGGAGTCCCTTTATCCTTTTGGTGAGGAACTTTGGGGTCTCTCCAATTGCTGCAGATGTCGGGTGAGATACATCCCGAATGGGGCATTGTACTCGATCATTGGTCTGATAAGTGAAGAGTACAGGGGAACAATGACCTCACTAGATCTGGATGTGAATCCCTTCATGATCAGGTGGGCAATGTAGAAGGTCTTTCTAACCACTTTAGCAATGTGAGTGTCAAAAGAAAGGCCACTGTCAACCTGGGTCCCCAGGTCCCTGATAACCTCTTCTGTGCTTAGTGGATTGCCACCTATATGGTAGCTTGGGGTTACCTTGTTTTTCCCGAAGGGTATGACTATACATTTTTGGCGTTTAACTTCAGGCCATGGCTCTGGCACCAGCTATCTGTTTCCGTGAGTCCCTTCTGAAGGATATCCGTGTCCGATGCACTTTCCACTATGGCGCCCAGTTTGCAGTCATCTGCAAACTTTGTCAGCCAAAGTCCTCCCATGTTGGCCTGTACTTCTGAGAAGTAGATGCCAAACAATAGGGGCCAAGGACCGAGCCCTGTGGGACACCACTTGTGACCGGCTTGGAGTCTGACACAGCGCCAGCAGCTCTAACCCTGTGGGTTCTGTCCTTAAGCCAGTTTGCAACCCATCTTGTGACATATGGGTTTACATTTAAGCTGGTAGTTTTTCTACAATACCCGAGTGGGGTATTGTGTCGAAAGCCTTTGCAAGGTCAAGGTAGGCTGTATGGACTGCCTTTCCTCATCAATGGCCTTGGTGACTATTTCAAGAAGTCGACCAAGTTCAAAAGGCATGATCTTCCCTTGACAAAGCCAAACTGGGTCGGGTCCAATGTCTGCAAGTCCCCTATATCTTTGTTTATGAGCTCCATTATGATCCTCTCCATAGCTTTGCAGACTAGACTTGTTAAGCTTATGGGGCGGTAATTACCAGGGTCCGTGAGGCGCCACCTTTGTGGAGTGGGACCACAGTTGCCGCACGCCACTCCTTGGGCACGTATCCTGTGGTAAGGCTGAGATTAAACAGCTGCCTTATGTGCGGGTTTAATTCCTCATTTAGCTCGTGTAGCACACAGCCGGGGACACCATCCAGTCCCATTGATGCTGTGTTTTTAGCTTTAGAGAGAGCAGCTTTCACCTGCGCATTTGAGATGTCCGGGAGGCTACACTCGGCTGGGATAGTTATCTCTCCTTTGGGGAGGGTGAAGTTTGCACTGAACCTGTCTGCCAGTATGTTGGCAATGTCTGTGGGTTCAGTGATTTTTGTATCATTTTGGACTAATTCTGAGCATATCTGGGAGTTTCCACCCAGGTTCCTAACATAGCTGAAAAAGGCCTTATGATTGTCCTTTGAATCCATGGCAATTTTTCTCTCAAAATTGGCCTTAGTTGATTTTATGAGTGCTCGTATTTTTTACTAATAATGATCAGGGTGACTTCCTTTTATGGATTTTGTTCTATCATGTAATAGCTTTCTCCTCTTATTGTAAAGTTTGTTAATGGCTGGGGTCCACCAGACTGGACGTTTGCCCTTTGTGGAAAGAGTCTTGGTTTTATTTGGGATTGCCTGATCCATGCAGTCCTGGAGGTGTTCATAGAAGGCATTTGTAAGGGCTTCCGCAGCTTGGGTTGTGGTTTCCTCTGACTCAGGGGCCTTGAAGGATACCACACCAGTCTTGTGTAGTGTGAAGTTTGCTTTAGAGAAGTTCTTCACTATGGTCTTTTTTGTTTGGGGTGGGGGCGGGATGTGGATTTCCAGTGAGATTAGTTTATGATCAGATCTCACCAATGAGGGATATACTTGGTTTAAGGATGCTTGCAATGAGTGCAGTTTCATGTTTAGATTCCTAGTGTTTAGCAGCATGACCTTTAATTTGCGTTTTGTTGAAATTTTTTATGTTGGTAGTTTTAACTTACCCCTTTATTCCTCCTATAGTTCTAAGACAGCTGTTTTTCTTCCTCTCTACTCTCATCCTTCTGTCCTCACTCTACTTTTGTTCCTCTTTCACTGCCATTTCCTCTGCTTTCCCATCACATGCATTCAACTCTCTAGTACTCTTTTCAGCTTTTTCTTTAACCATCTCATCTTGACTCCACTCATTCAATTTTCCTATACCACTTGGCATTTTCAATTTTTATTTTATTTGCCAGCCCTCTACATTCTGTTCCTACTACCTTGACATTCTAAACACCCTTGCTGGCATGAGCATCCATCCCATTTTCAACTTTCCCAGCCATCCCTTCTTTAGCCTTTCCTTTTCTATCACTAGACAATTGTCCCCTTGACACCTCTTGAGCTGTATAATACATTTGCCATCATTTATTTTTCTAACACAAACACCACCCAAACATTCCGCCATACCTCACACCTTAGTTCTGTTGCACGTCAAACATCATTTAAATCTTAACATCCTCCTTTCTGTGCAGCCAGGCATAATAACTGTTTTACTCACTCTTGTACTGACAGATTCTCTGTTTGAACCCAGCAGTTGTAATACCCTTGTAGTAGGTGAGCAAAAAAAAAAACAAAAAAAAAAAAACAAATCCACGACAATACATGTCTGTTAGTATAAGATCAATGGCAGACGAAAGTCAAGGAAAAAATCCCTAGAGAAAGGCTGTTAGCATTTTTAGAAAACATTAATCTTCTGGACAGCAACAAAGCAACACTGATTCTTGGCCAGAAGTAGCTCAGTCAGCCCTTATCCAGTTGTATGACTGATTTAAAGGTAAACTTAACACAGACATACCAGTAGATGTGGGCTACCTGGCAGACCTCTTAACTGTCCCTGTTTTGAAGGAAACATTGCTATTTTCAGGCCTGATATACCCCTGCAAAGAATGTTCTTGATTTTGGAGGTATGTCCCTATTTACAAGCTTGATTACCCCTTCACACAATTTTCCGAATCTCCACCATCACACGTGAACAGAAAACCACACTACATGACCAACATACTAGTGGCAGCAATAACTTAAAGAAAGAAAGAACAAAGAAATGCATCTAACATCTCCCTTTTTCTGAAGCAAAAATAAATGACCTTGTGTGGTAGAATTTTGCAGTACAGTTCATTAAAGTATACAGAGTTCACACGGTCTCTTTTATACTTGTGCTTATATTTTTCCCATCATTGTTGTCACTTTCTGTTTGCTAAACGTGTTTCTGAGTAGTATCCCACAGTCCTATTGGAAGCAAGAAGAGTTATGTGTTATTTGGCATTCATATTTCATGCTAATTAGATGCCCAGATTTTTAGTTGGGTGTAAACTGGTTTTTAATGGCCTTTGCACCTATTTTCAATGTCTGCAGGTTAAGAGATACACTATCTGGGCTTCTTCAAGACTTTTGAAACTGGCCCACACAAGATGCTGTTAAAAATATTTGAAGGGTTAGGGGTGGAACCGAGACTTAGGAACTGGCTACATGATTATTAAGAATGAGGAAATGGATAATGACATGGTTAAATGGCAGGATACAGAGCTATGTGTTGAGAAGGAGAATGTTAGAAATTAGGGAAGTGACTAGTGGAGTATCTGAGGGGTCTGTCCTGGGTCTGGCACTCTTCACTGTACTTATCTCACATGTATCTGAGGGAGCAGCAAACAGGATTAACCTCTTTCCTGATGACACAAAGACAGGCACTACTTGGAGCAACTAACTGTCAGGGGAATATCATCCAGATCTAAAGAGGTTATTGGTCCCTTATACTCAGGACTGATTAGGCCAATCATTGAACACAATGGTTACCTTTGGGCTGCATCTCACTAGACACATCAAACAACTAGAAATACCACAGAGTTTCCTAACTAAGATCAATGGCTTAAAACCACTAAGCTACCAAAAAGACTGGAAACACCGTCTCTGTTTTCTGTATGTTATTGACTTCTGACAGGAGAAGTATGCCTCACGTTCTGTGCTATTACAGACTCAGCAGTCCAAGACCTGCTTTACCTCCATAAAATAAATAGACCCATAAATAACAGAACCAGGAATCTAAATTTTCATCAATGATAAATAAAAGGAGGGATAGGTTCATTACACCATGTCTTTCTCATCTCTGGAATAGGCTCCCACTGCATATTAAGCAGTGTGCTACTCCATCTTCTTTCAGACTGGAACTGGATGATTGAATGGGTATTCCCAAATTCACTCCCGACTTGACAGGTCTATCCCTCATCAAGATAAAGGGCTGGGTCTGGGGTGGGTACTGGCAAGGTGTAAACGGTCAAATTATTCTGTTATCTTGTAATTTGTATGATTTGTGTCAGTAGACGATAAGGGGCAGAGCCTAGCAAAGGACTTGGAAAGGCTGAATAAGTGGACAGAAATGTGGCAATAGAGATTACCTGCAAACAAAAAATAATTACTGTACTTTGATCATGGCAATGCTCTCTGAAGTATCAGCTAGGAGAAGTGGAAATTATTTCAAATGATCTGATGGTTATAACTACCAGGAACAGAGTAGAGTGACAGTAGACTGGCAACAGCTAACCGAACACTGGGGTATATCCTCAGAGGGAAAGATTTCGGAAGCAAAGAGATAATGCTTCCATTCTGAAGATTCTTGGCCAGACCGCACCTTGAGTACTGTGTGCATTCTGTAGGCCACATAAGGAAAAGGAAAAAGACATCTTGCTGTAATAATTTAGAGGGTGTCTGCCCTGAATATCAATGGAGTAGAGTGCTAGGAGCATGACCAGAGGTAAACAGATCCAGACGTTTTCTCACCTGAGGCCGGAACAGACAGGGGGACATGATACCAAAGCACAAGATCATGTCAGGCAGATCTGAAGGGAGCCTTTCTAAACAGGAGGGACAGCTGTGGAAGAAGGGGACACAGGCAGCAGTTTGTTGGGACTAACTACTTCCTGGCTGTTCAAATGTACTTTTTCACAGAGAAGGTTGTGGACATATGCCATGAACTACCAGAATGGGTGGTAGAAAGGAAATATACATTAGAAATGAAGAATGGAGCATATGATAGGTGAAAAACGGGCAATGTGGGAGGAAGGGAAGGAAGGGAGGACGAATATTAAAACACATCGGTAAGTCTAGACAGAATTATTGTCAAATGTAATGTATTTTAGGGATTCTGTGATCTGCACTGATGAAGCTGACCAACTAGAAAATTCTACCTTTAAAATCTCTTGATAGCTCATGTGGACTTTCCTCTTTAACAATATTCTTTGGATATTCATCTTGGCATACCTTTTTGATACCTATTGGGTACTTCTCTGAGCAGTCAAAGAAACTGCAGAGTGACATGGCTTACTAGTGAAAATATCTAAATAAATTCAAAATATCAGGTCGAAGGATATAAAGGCAAATTACCTTTACATAAAATAATGAGTATTTTCATCCGCCTTACTATTAGAACTTCATCATATACCAAAGATTGAACACTAACATTGCTAAATAGTGTATAAGATCACATATCAATATGAATTCACCTACAGGCTTCAGTTCTAATAAATATTAATACATTAAATTACATGGTGAAAATATGAACATTAAAGCAATATAAATTACCGTGAAAGGGAATGTTACAACTGCATACCAGTGTAAACTTATAGAGTTGTGTAAATAAAACCATAATTCCAATAACATTTTTCTTTCAAAACTCTAAGTTTAAGAACACTCTTAATATATTATGATTTTTTTTTCAAACATGGCGGTGCAGTGCCTAGTTTAAGCTTCTTAATTAATTTTATGTGAACAAGGGACTGCATACCCTGTCCCACTTGATACTACAACTTTCAGTCAGGTTGTTTACAATATTGATAAAGATCATGGTGAAACAGCACATGATTTCTGACAGATGAACAAAAATGTTGATATAGGTGATACAGTAACACTTTGATAAAATATGAATAAAGGCAATGATTTTTTATATGTATAGGATCCCCTAAACTTTCCACCCATCAGGTAGTCTGAAAGGTTATCCCACTGAACTATACCTGCCCAGCTGAGCTAAAGCCCCCGCATGGGGTATCCCAACAAGAACTACAGGACCAGGAAAGGACAGGGAAAGTGCAGAGGATTTGAATAGCATGAGTGATTATCTGCTTAACTGTTGCTTCTGGCACATTGCATTGTGCATCCAGTCACTTGCTTGGTACTTATGTCCTCATGTTTGTTTTAAAAATATTTTAGTTAGTGGATGCCCCCAGTTCCTTGGTGACCTAATCACCATAATATAGTATAACCCTTCAGAAACCGCCTGGCACATTCAGGAATGAAACCAGAAAATGGTGTTTTATATTCACATCCTCATGCCTCCTCCTGATGCAACTCAAAGGTAGAAAGTGTAAAACCTAAGTGTTACTGCAAATGTATTGATCCTTTTCAGCTGCTGCTCTCTACATCATACCTTTCAACCCGTTAGTGCAGGAAACCTGAACAAAAGCGAAATAATGTGTGTGTGTGTGGGGGGGGGGCAATGCAAAAAATAGGGACAGATTTTAAATAGTGCTTTTATAAACGTAAGTTGCTAAAATAACAGGATTTGTGTAAGCAATAGTGCCGTTCCAGCTAGGTGCAAAGAAGGATGTCTCTCATATGTGAGATATGCTGAAGGATATGAAGTCTGAAACTAAAATGTGTGTCATTATTTAGTGACTTCAGTCCTCAATGATTTGCCAGAAAATCACAAATTTTGTGAGGAACAGACCAAACATTTGATGCAAAAATCTGTAGTTAAGAGCTATGCACTATAGCTATATTTTATTTACTATTTATGCTTTGTTGACCAGGTTAGTCCAACTAAGCTGGTGGCCTCTTTTCACTAACCTGATGGCCTCTTTTCCGGGGAAACCCAAGGGGTATTTATACTACAAGGGAAATTTGAACAGGGGATTAGGGAATTTCCCCTACTCTTTTCTATAGGTGCTGTGGGATCTTTCACAGTCACGTTAGCTACCACCAACTAAAGCAGATGGGACCTCGGATTTAATATCTCATCTGAAGGAGAAATAAAAATGCTTAAATGTGTAAGCCTTTTTCTAAGAAGGCTGTTCATAAATTTATGTTGCAGGCATTTGGTTACACACTTGTAGTTATTAATCTGACTTTAGTAAGTAATATTTTTTTCTGCGAGTTGCTCAGTGAAAAGTACTCACTTGAGAACAAAGAATATGCTTTTTTATAACCTTGGTGAAAACTAACATGACTTAAATATAATTTCTGTATGCTTCTGCAGTGTGAGGCTTATCCAGGGTTGGAGATGGATGTTTTGTGTGTATGTGTGTATGTTCCTACAAGTCTAACCTTCTGCTTGTTGCTTATGAATTAATTATGTGAAATCAGCAGTGCCTTGTTTTTCTGAATTCATGCTCAAGGCTACTGCTTTTCCATTTCCTTGGAAAGTCCCATGACACTCTAAATCTAGAACTGAGTACTGGCAAAAAAGGAACATCACAGAATGTGGGATATTAGATCAGATCCCTTATGTCACCCATTCAACAAGAATTTGAATTTTGTTCTGCTATTTTCCTGTATTCAATGTTATGTATTTAAATTTGCTTTTTAACATGCTTATGTAAAGACACACAAACACCTGCTTTTGATCCGCTTTTATAAACCACAAAAGTGATACTAGAATATCTGTGCTGAATGTTAGCGAGAGTAACAAACATCTGTATAACTCCTGGAATTTCACCTAATGAAAATAGAATATCATTATTTTAATATTCATACACCAGTGGCCTTGTACATGATAATATGTTTGGTGCAAAACAAATACAGATTCTAGCTCTGTGTGTACAGTGAGAACAGTCATGATGTATAATGTCTCACAGTTCTGGGGGCTAGAGTTCACGTGAGCCGGATAGACACATTATAATTTGATAAGTTTATAAGGGCAATATGTTTACTGCAGCTTTAAACTGGGAGATGCATAAATGACATACACTATATTGTTACATGCCCCCCCCCCCCAAGTTTAATACATGGCCTCTATTTTATATATAAATGCATTTTCTTCCAGAAATATTTTCAAATTAATGAACACCTTAAAATGCTTAAATCAATCGTTAAGTAGTATCAGCAACCACTGAAAACACCTATTAGCTGTTACTACATAATTAGAGATAATTAAGGTATTTATTGAGTCAGTTTTTGACAATTATATAGACAGACAGATAGGGATAGGTAGATAAATATATATAGAGAAAGAAAGAAACCAATAAATGTTATATTATCAGATAGATATGAAAATAACATTAGTGTACTATTTCTTTAATGGGTATTTTCATTTTTCTCGTGAACTCAGTCATTGTGCATGTACATGGTATTATTTGGGAGTCACAAAAAGTAATAATATATGTTTTAGTAGATGAAGCAAAATATTTCGGGAAGACTGTCATGTTTTTACTGCCCACATGGGAAGCTTAGACTGCTTTCAGTTTTTATTTTGCTAAGTATTAAAGTACAAAAGCTTTAATTAATTGTCTCTTAATTGACATGTTTACATTTCTTACATCCACACTAACAGTTTCACAACCAAAAATGCTTGCAATAACAAAAGAGCTTGACTGTAAGTATAGTTTCCTGATGAAACTGATTCAATACTAAGATTTTGTTGACTGATTATGCCTTCTTAATGTAAGCAATGATAGGGGAGCTTTAGCACCCTTAGCAGCCTGTCTAGGTCTCCCTGTACTACAAAAGGCAACACTCCTACTATTTAATATGAGTGTGAACATACCTGCCACGTAATGGCATTGTATGTACTTTGCACAACGGAATGGGACAGATGGGTACCTGTTCAACGACTGAAGCACGATTATTTGATCTAGAACTCAATGATCATATGTTGCAGAGCACTGTGTAAAGATGGCAGCAAAACTATAAAGAAAAAAAAAATTGCCAAGTAGGAACACTGTTCTTACCACATCTGTACTTAGTTATGGATTTATTTAAGTGTATGCCCCTTTATGGCATAAGGAAACAATGCAGTAGCATGCACATATGCAAATAAATAAATAATTTAAATACATACATACATACAGAATACATAGCAACATGTGCTACTTGTACTTCTGCAAAGCATTCCAAGCAAAAATAAATAAATAATCACTGGTCTGCACATTGCATATATGAAAAAAACTCCTCACACAGCAGCAGCATGCAGACCCAAAAAGGTGACCTTTTGCTACATAACATTCCCCAATACAACAAGAAGCCATCAGAAAGGAGCTGCTATGGCACTGACTTTTCTAACTTGTACAGCAGTAGTATGGCACAGGTACAGTATGTTTACTATATTTATCGCAGTTGTGATATTTTACTTGCCTGTGTTTTGTAGAATTGGCATTACGAATATTCTACAGCATCTGACCACTGAGTTCTAGATCAAAGATTCATGCTTTGATCCTTAGATTGGTAACCATGCCAGCCTCTCTGTTTATAGTGTTATTGCAATCAGTTTTAATTTAAAACAAATGTTTTACGTTTTAACTTTTTTATAAATAAATGTTGTGTAATTATTCTGCTTTTGCCACTTATTCTTCTGAGTGCTTTTTTTGTAGTTACTGTGACGCCCCACCACTGGACCAGTAATCAAGGAGCCTCAATCCTCACCACTGGCACCAGTGGGGGACGTACACTGGGAGGATTACAGGTACACAAATAGTATTTCCAGATGTAGCTCTCTGCATCAAGTGCAGTTTTCCTTAAGAGCACACAGAGACCACAGTCAGTCCGGGGCTGGTTTCACCCTCTTCCTCCAGATACCCAATAAGACTCCCCAATGGCACAGCTGTACAGTTGAGATCTCAGCTGAGTGGCCAAGCCAAGACCTCCAGCAGTCTCTCTGTCCAACCAGTGTTTTGTGTGCCTGCCCAAGTAGCTGACACACACACTGTTGAGGTTTGATTTACACACACACACACACACACACACACACACACACACACACACACACACACACACACACACACACACACACACACACACACACACACACACACACACACCAGGGAAAGGCTGGCAGAGGTTTACTAGCGATGCCCCTTTCTGCCAAGACTATAAGGTAGCTTTCACTGCCAGCAGTCACTCCTTATCAGCTACTTTAAGGCCCTTAACAAATGGTGTCCAATCTTACTGTGTAATGTTACTATCAATACAAATGGTAGTTTGACCAAGAGCAAAGCTATTAGGAGTGGCCCATAGTCTCACCAAATAAATATGCAAGTACTCCCAGAACTTAAATAGCTCTACATAGATCAGCCACAATGAAAGGTTTAATATATATTTAAAAATAAATAATAAAAGAACAAGAAAATACATAGTATATATGTACAGTGACATCAGAGTTCAAACTCACAGGAATGGATACGAACTTCAGAATATCTGCCTAAATACTTCATCCTTAAATTTTCACGGTTTATGTATTAGTTTCTTCTCATCTGTCATCATAGGGCAGTACAGCTTTCATGTTTTTTTTTATTGTCAGTACTCCTTCTACATAACTTTGATGTTCTGGGGGCCTGGTGAGCAGATCTTTCTGTCTTTGTCTTGGAACCTGATAGTTTCTTTATGCCACCTATTAATTACCTTCTAGAAGTGGGAAGAACTCCCTTTTAGCTTCTTTATTAGCCCTACAGTATTCCTTCCTAGCCTAGTCTGTCTTTTCTATGTCCCACTGTAATCCTCCTTTCTTTTGATGACTTCCCCAGTCAGCTTTACCTATGTACCTTCTCTTGGGGTACTAGAGCCCATAGAAATTTGTTGTACATTCTCTCCAGTCAAGTTCATGTCTTGTCATGTCTTTCATTCATGGGTGAGTTTGATATGGAAACACTCAGCATGTCTTGGGGGAAGACCCCCAGAGAAGTATAGGGAGAATATGCAAAGACCATATAGGCATTGGGCGGAGGTCAGGATCAAATCTTGTACCTTCTGCATGGGAGGCAAACACCTTAACCATTGTGCTAATTGATCTCTCTGGTGAAAGATGAAACAAAGGAGCACTGTATCCCAACAGAGTGAAGCTGTGGTGAGATCAGCATTAGTAGTAGCCAGGCAGTAGCCTTTCATGCGACTCCCCTCTTTTCATCATTCTTGACAAGCTAATTTTTTGTTTTCAAGTAAGTACTGCTTAATTCATTTCTAACTTCAGAATACATGCCTAAATACTCCATCCTTAAATTTTCATGGTCTACATAATAGTTTCCCCTCATGGGTTTGGCAGTGCTCTGTACAGATTCAGACAGCTTGAGTAACATTCTTCCTGTAAAAGCATACTTGAAAAATCTCCAGTACCTAGTTGCACACAGTACTAGTTTGCAGTGACAAGCACCATCCACATAGTTGCAAATCGGATACTCCTGACAGTGATTGATATTCTCACTCCAACTGTCTAATAAATAAAAAAGGGTCTGTTGCCATGGATACGAACTTTCCTATTGTTTCCGTTTCCATCTTGGTGGATATGGGCATCCTGAGGCAATATAGAAGCTGCCTCTTGTTTACTGACAACCAATTAATTCTCAAACAACATCACACATAATTCAAAGCAGTCTAAGAAAGATAGATATGTTTAAAGCAGTGCGCAATATTAGAACAGACCAGGATCTATCATGTACTATCGCAAATAACAAACTAAAAATTTCAGCACAGGTGGAAAAACTTAGAAGATACGAAGATAAATATAAAGGAAAAGTGCAAAAATAAGCAATTTATTGATGACCCAAAAAGGTTTTACAGAGAATTGGGAAATAAGGTAAAAGGAATTGAAAGACTCCCAAAAAAAGAAGAAATAGATACATTTTGGAGAAGTATCTATGAAGATCCTGTGGAACATAACAAAGATGCTAAATGGAAGAAGTAAAATAAAGAATAAGAAGTTTAAAGGTACAGGATATGACATTGGATGAAGTAACAGTCAGAGAGATTGAAATAAAGTTAAGAAAAGCCTCTAATTGGAAAACCTCAGGCCCAGATGCAGTACCAAACTTCTGGTTAAAAGTATTAACATCTTTGCACGAAGATTTAGCCATGAGTAAGAACTATTTATATGCATAACCAGAACAGACACCAACCTGGCTAACAACAGGAAAAACAATGCTATTTTAGTGAACCTGCAAGCTACCTTGTCTTCCGACGATCTATAAACTGTACATGGGAATTGATACCAACAGAGTTTATAGTCATTTAGAAGAAAACTCAATTATGCCAGTAGAACAAAAGGGCAATAAAAGAAAGTCATGTGGAACGAAGGATCATTTGTTGTTAAATAAAGTCATAGTGGAGAACTGTCAAAAGTAGAAGAATCTAAGTATGGCATGGATTGACTACAAAAAAGCATTTAATAGTATCCCTAATTCATGGATAAAAGAATGCTTAAAAATGTATAAGATACATACCACGATGATCGATTACATTACAGTGACCATGGAACAGTGCCAGACCACTTTGCAATAAATCCATGATAAAGGACAAATTGTTATCCCAGGGATAAAAATTCAAAGGGGGATATTCCAGGGTGACTCTCTGTCACCGTTACTATTCTCCCTTGCCCTTAATCCATTAAGCTGTTTAGTTAACAGCTTAGGCCATGGCTATAACCTGGCTCCTAGAAAACAGCAAAGTGTAAAGACTTCTCACCTTCTCTTTGTTGATGATTTAAACTGTATAGCTCATCAGATGAGGAACTGAAAGCACAACTGCAAGTTGTCAAAACTGTTTCAGATGATATAAGAATGTCATTTGGTCTTGATAAATGTGCAAAAGCAACCTAACTTTTAAAGCAGGAAAACTGCAATGCCAGGAAAACATCAGTTTGGGACAAGAATGTGATATAAAAGAACTTGAGCAAGAGGGAGTATATAAATATTTGGGAACTGATTAAGGCTCAACAATAAAACATGAACAAATTCAAATAAAACGTAGTAAGGAATACTTCAGAAGACTTAATTAATTCTGAAAACAGCACTGACATCTAGGAACAAAATCCAAGCTATAAACCAATTTGCTCTTCCTGTCCTAACCTACAGTTTTAGAGTGACTGACTGGCCCCAAAACGTGTTGGATAGATTAGATAGGAAAACAAGAAGGATGTTTCATGCAAACCAAATGATTTATAAAAGTCATTGCATACCAAGATTATACATTCCCCGTTCCAAAGGAGGGATGGGGCTCCTTGAAATTGATTACATGTATAGATCTGCAGTCATGGGACTCCACACATATCTGCTGATCTCACAAGACCCAAATGTAGTGAAAGTTTTGAAACATGAGGAAAATAAATCTAAGATGACTTCTCTGCTTAATCTAGCAGAAGCTTATCGGCATCAAGCAGGAATGGAAATCAAACTAGAAGTAAATAAAAATCAGGCAGCAACTGAATGTGCCAAAAAAACAAAAGAAAAAATATAAGGTTAAGGATTAGATGAGAAGGCAAGAAATGTGGAAAAAGCACAAATATAGTTGCAAGTATAGAAAACTTCTGGAAGAACCTCATGTTGATCAGGAATAAACACAGGAGTTTTTAAGGAGAGGCAAATTCAAACCAAGAGATGAAAGCTTAATATTGGTGGCCCAAGATAGTGGGCTGCATACATGTTGATTTATAAAGTCCATTGAACATGTGGGAGAAAGAGACAAATGTAGGTTTTGTAAAGCTGAATTGTAAACAGTTGCACACCTTATTGCTGGCCTCATTGCCGGTTGTGACATACTAATGGCAGAAGGACTGTATAGTGAAAGGCATAATAATGTGGCGAGACTGTAGCACTGGGGATTGTCTAAACATGGAATTGAAGTGGCCGAAAAACACTGGAAACATGAGCCACAAGGCATCATAAAAAATGAAATCTACATCACATGGGATCATCCATTACCAACAATTCAAAAGATAGATGCTAGAAAATGGGATATAGTGGTCCAGGAAAAGAAAACAAGAGTAACATTGGTCATTGAAATCGCCACACCCAGTGACTACAGTGTCTTGTGTACAGAGAGACACAAAGTCATAAAATATCAGGATCTGCAGGCAGAAATGAGAGCAATGCGGAAGAAATATACCCAGACAGTTCCAATAGTAGTAGGAGCAATGGGTCTTATAAAAAAGAATCTACAATCGTACTTGGATATGTTACCAATCCATGTAACTCTGTATGAACTGCAAAAGGGGTCATTACTTGGCACATTGCGGGTGCTGCGAAGGACACTACTGGCTGACATCAAAGATTGAAACAATACTAAGTTCATGAACTTTAATTATACTTTGACTCAGGAATGGGGTCCATTCCCGTCATGGTATTAGAAAACCAAAAGACTTGGAGAAATTAAAAGACAAACACATAGACCCGAATATGCTGAGGCACTTACATATAACCTTCCTAAACCACAAAAACCGCCTAGATGAAGTACACATAACAAATATCCTCAGCAGCCCCAAATGCACTCTTTCAAAACAACACCCACATCAACATATACAGCAACATCTCATGGAGCCTCTACCTCTAAGCCCATAAGGCAAGCCACCATACACTCCAACATTCTGGACATTGGAAACTTCATCGAGAGACACACTGATGTCCATCTCACCAGGCTGAGTAAGGAGAAAGTTACAGTCATTTGCTTATCAGGGGCTAGGATCTGTCACATTATGCATGCACTCAGGTCATTGCACAATAATTACCAATATAACTCAGTCATAGTCCTTGTGGGAGTGAATGACCTGAGATGTACCTCCTTAGACTATATGAACAGAGACATCATGGAGCTCTTGGAATATGTGCCTCAGGCTGGTATGAGCCTAGCATTGTGCAACATTTTACCTTTAATAATTGGCTTAGTTCCTTGTGTCATTCTAAGGGGGTTCAATATTTCTCGTCATGTTAGGAGATGGTCAACAGACCACGCTGCTTTGCCGGGGATGGTCTGCACCTCTCCCCTCTAGGCTTTCAAATATTAGCTAAAACATTGTCTTCCCCCATACTGCCTTTTTTAGGCAATACCAAACTGAAAGTACTTCCGACATAGCAAATCAAGACCAAGAAAATCTAAAGGTATTAGGTTTATAGATTAGTACTAGGCTAACTGCCCTTGTGAGCCATTTTAAACCTAGCTAATTACCCCTTGTGAGACTCAAACCCTGCATCTTGTGTTTGTAAGGCAAACACCTTAACCATTAGGCCACCCTCCCAACCCAGTATCAAGATTATATCACCCCAGATGGGACCTGAACCTACAATCTGTGGCTTAGGAGGCCAATGCCTTAACCATTAGGCCACTGAGGCCTGACTTACTTCTCAATGCTAGCAGCCTAAACAAGAAACTCCACTCCCTAAAGCCTCTTTTTACCCTAGAGAATGCTGACATCTGTGCTGTCAGTGAGACATGGTTTAAAGCCGTGCAGAGCACACCAGCAGTGTAAGGTTATAATGTCTTCCACACCTTTAGGCCAGCTACTTTACAGGCAGAGACTAAAAGTGGAGGTGTCTATTTGCATCAAAAGTAAATATACTTCAAGGCTAGTCAAACAGGACAATGCACGAGCTGCTCCATGTTCAAATCATCATAGGTAAAATCAAATACCACTTCCTTGCAAGCTATAGGTCTCCCTCTATGACCCAGGAAACCCACACTATGTATTTAAACTTATTAGAAACACTAACCATCCAACCCAATACCATATTCATGGGTGAATTTAATTACCCCACTATTAACTGGGAATCGTATATCTGGTCTTGTATCCCAGGCAGGTATGACCCTAACCCTGAGTAGCATCCTGCCATCACCCAGAATGATACCACAGTACAAGGACAAAATGATTGACTTCAACAATTGGCTAAGCTTCTGGTGTCATTCTAAGGGGATCCAATATTTGCCTGCCTGGGACAACATGATTGACAGTCCACGATGCTTTGCCAGAGATGGCCTGCACCTGTCGCCCTTAGGATTCCGGATACTGGCTAAGGCTCTTGCCACCCCTATAGTGCCTTTTTTAGGCAAGGTCAGATGACAAATTCACCACTGTAACAGGTACAAGCAAGCAAAATCTGAGGGTAATGCTACTCAATGCTAGAAGTCCAAACCTCAAAATGCACTCACTCGAGGCACTCCTTAAAATGGAGGACATTGACATCTGTGCAGTGACAGAGACCTGTTTCAAAGCTCCAGAGAGCACCCCTGCATTACCAGGCTTCAATTCATACCACACCTTTTGGCCACCTAACCCAGAAAGAAGCACTAAAGGTGGAGGCGTGTCCATATTAATTAAGGATATCCACACCTCCAGACTAGTTGCACCGCATAATGCATCCGAGTTTATCCAAGTGCAACTAACTCTGGGCAAGACCGCAATCCAAATTGTAGCTTGCTACAGACCCCCCACCATGCCCCAGGATTCACACTCCTCATTTCTTGATACACTGGAAAGTATTAGGGTACAACCCAACACCCTAATAATGGGCGATTTAAACTACTCCACCATTAACTGGGAAAACTACTCATGTACCAACTCTTTTGCTCAACGTTTTCTAGAATTCATAAATTCCAACACCTTGGATCAACTTATTCACACCCCCAACAGGGGCAGCAATATCCTAGACCTGGTCATTACCAACATGGGAAACCGGTGTTCCACACCACAGGTCAATTCCTCATTGGTCAGATCCGACCACAAGCTAATCAGCCTAGACATCCACATCCCACCCCCAGCCCCAATTAGGGAAACCATCGTAAAAAAACATCTCAAAAGCCAACTTCACACTTCTTAAGACAGAAGTGGCAAACTTCATGACACCCATGCAGACGGAAAATAGAGGTATGACTGATGAATCCTACACAAATGCACTTTATAAGCACTTACATGAGTGCATGGATCATGCTATCCCTAATAGAACCAACATGCTATCCTCCAAAAAAAGGAAGCCAATCTGGTGGTCCTCTGCCATAAACAAACTCTACAACAGAAGAAAGAAACTGTTGCAAAAAAGAGTAAAATCCCATGACTGGAGGAACTCCCTGGTCAACCTTAGTAAGAAGCTGAGATCCCTCATAAAATCCTCCAAAGCTAGTTACGAAAAGAAAATTGCCACTGACTCTAAAGACAACTACAAAGCATTCTATAGCTATGTCAAGAATCTATATGGGAACACTCAGATCTGCTCTGAGTTACAGCATAATGGCACTAAACATACAGAACCAACTGATATTGCCAACATCCTAGCAGATAGGTTCAGTGCTAACTTTACCCCCCTCTCACCCCCTAGAGGGCCCATCTCTATACTGGAAGAATGCAAAGTTCCTATAATCATGGCTGCACAGGTAAAAAACACACTCTCCAAAGCCAAGAACACAGCATCCATGGGACCTGACAATATCCCAGGCTGCGTTCTACATGAACTACAGAATGAACTGGCACCCTACCTAAGTACCATGTTCAATTATAGCTTCACCTCAGGCTTTGTACCCACTGAATGGCACACCGCAACAGTTATCTCACTCCACAAAGGGGGAGCCACGACGGACCCCGGGAACTACCACCCCATTAGCCTGATGAGCCTGGTCTGCAAGGCCATGGAACGTATCATCGTGGAACTCATAAACAAAGACATTGGTAATCTCCAAACTCTGGACCCTACTCAGTTTGGATTTGTAAAAGGCAGATCATGTCTCCTAAACCTGACTGACTTCTTTGAAGCAGTCACCAAAGCCATAGATGAGGGTAAAATTGTTCACACAGCTTATCTAGATCTCACCAAGGCTTTCAACACCATCCCCCACTCTGGAATTATAGATAAGCTCACTAAACTAGGTATAAATCCCTATGTCACAAGATGGGTTGCCAACTGGCTCACGGACAGAACCCACACTGTGAAAGTAGCGGATTCCAAATCCGACATCAGACCAGTGACAAGTGGAGTACCACAGGGTTCAGTCCTGGGTCCTCTCCTGTTTGGTATCTACTTCTCTGAAGTGCAGGCCAACACAGAAGGTCTTTGGCTAATAAAGTTTGCAGATGACTGCAAACTAGGAGCCATAATTGAAACTCCTAACGATGTGGACAAACTACAAAAGGGCCTCACTGAGACAGATACCTGGTGTCAAAGCCATGTCCTGAAGCTCAATGCCAAAAAGTGTATTGTCATCCCCTTTGGTAAAAACTCTGTACCCATGAACTACCACATATCTGGTAGTCTACTTAATGCCGAAAATGTGATAAGAGACCTTGGGACACAGGTGGACAGGAGTCTCTCCTTTGATAATCACATTGCCACAGTGGTCAGGAAATCCTTCTACGTGGCTCATCTCATCACAAAAGGATTCTCATCCAGAACAAAAGAGGTCATTATTCCCCTCGACTCATCACTCATTAGACCCATTATAGAGTACAATGCCCCTTTTGGTATGTACCTCACAAGACATCTACAACAACTGGAAAGACCACAGAAATACCTCACAAAGAGGATTACTGGCCTCAAACAGATGCCCTATGCAGACCGTCTCAAAAAACTACAGCTTTACTCCATTGCATATCACCTACTCAGGGGCGATCTCTGCCTAACATACAAAGCTATGTCAAACCCAGAGCTGTTGGACATGCTCCACTTAAAGAAATCCCAATCCCTCTGAGCTACACACTCTAGGGACCTTAACCTTGTCACCACAATAAACAGAACATGCTGAGTAATGCCTTCCCTGGTAAGGTCAGACCACAAAATGGTCTCCTTTGAAGTAAAAATAAAACTTGGACCCACCCAGCTAAACCTGTAATATTGAGGAACTATTCTAAAGCTAACCTCCTGCTATTAAGTGAACCTGGCAAAATTTCAAGGCCCCATAAACCCTGAGAACACTTCTGCCTATACAGAACTGTTCAAAGAAACCTTGTACAAGCATGTTAATAGTTGCATAGAGGCAGCTGTACCCACCAGGAAGAATTACAGAACTAACTCAAAAAAACAAGCCACCCTGGTGGAATCACAAAATCAGTCAGATGTATAACAGGAGGAAGAAAATCATGGCAAACATTAGGAGGTGCAGCACCCAGCAGGATAAAAGCACTCTCATCAAACTAAACAAACAACTCAGAGGACAAATAAAGTCCACCATAGCCAAATTTGAGTTAAGTTTGGCCTCCCAGGCCAAGGACAACCACAAAGCATTCTTTAGCTATGTCTGCAACCTCAAAGGCAATACACAATTGTGTGCAGAGCTCTTTGTAAATGGAGCCACCTATACTGTGCCAGAAGATATAGCAAACCTCCTGGCTGATAAATTCAGCTCCAATGTTACCCCTCTCTCCCCCACAACATTCACTCAGGAAATATCATCAAATATAAGTCCCCCTACTATCACTAGGGAACAGGTCCTTAATGATCTCTCTAAGACCATTCCATCAATTGGCCCAGACAATTTTATTATTTTATTCATTTTACATTTGTTAACAGGGAAAGTCCAACTGGACACAGGTCCTTTTTCAGTGGAGGCCTGGGGAGAAAAGCTCCATAATAAAACATACATAGCTAACAAAAGATTTGTGTACAATATTTATAACATACACAGTCATACATGATAATAAATATACAAGGTTTCACATACAGGCATAGTTAACAATGATTTTATACTGTTATGTATCCCAGGATGCCTTCTAAATAGCATGAAACATGACATATCAGGGCCTCTGGAATTACTATTTAACTGTAGCCTTCAAACAGGCTTTGTGCCTCATAAATGGAGAGAGCCAACAGTCATCCCTCTGCACAAAGGTAGGCCATCTACCGACCCTGGAAACTACAGAACCATATGTCTCACTAGTATTATATGTAAAGCCATGGAAAGAATTATCATGGAGATGATCAAGTGAGATATAGTAAACCTCTAGACATGGACCCAACTCAATTTCGTTTCGTCAAGAGCAGATCATGCCTACTCAACCTGATGGACTTCTTTGAGAAAGTTACCAAAGCAATGGATGAGAGCAAAATCATTCATACTGCCTACCTTGACCTGGCCAAGGCATTTGATACAATACCCCACTCAGGCATTGTTGACAAACACAAGAGGTTAGGTACAAACCTGTATGTCACCCGGTGGATAGCCAGCTGGCTCACAGACAGGACCCAGGAAGTTAGAAATGGGGAGTCCACCTCTACAAAGAGGCCAGTCAAAAGTGGAGTCCCTCAGGGATCAATCCTTGGACTGCTCCTTTTTGACATTTCCTTCTCAGAAGTTAAGGCCAATGTCACTGGTCTCTGGCTGACTAAATTTGCAGATGATTGCAAATTAGGAGCTGTCATTGACTCTCGCACTGACACAAATATTCTCCAGGAGGGGCTGACACAGACAAACAACTGGTGGCAGAGCCATGGACTAAAACTAAATGCCAAGAAATGCATAATAGTATCCTTTGGGAAGTCATCCATCCCTGGTAACTATCATATTGACAACACACTCCTTAGAGTTGACCCAGTAGTCAGGGACTTAGGGACATACATAGATAGTAATCTAGCCTTTGATCATCATGTGTCTACGGTGGTGAGGAAATCATTCTATGTTGCACAACTTATAAAGAAAGGTATGCCATCTAAGTCCAAGAAAGTCATTGTTCCACTGTATTCAGCATTCATCAGACCTATCATTAAGTACAATGCCCTGTTTGGTGTGTACCTAACCAGGCATATCCAACAAATGGAATGTCCACAGAGGTTCCTCGTTAAAAGAATACAGAGCATAAGTAAAATGTCTTATGCAGACCGCCTCAAGGCCCTATACCTGTATTTTGTCTCCTACAGGCTTTTGAGAGGAGATCTATGCCTGGCATACGGGGCATTGTCAGACCCCATTCTAATGGACCTCCTGCATATCCACAAAACAAACAGCACCAGAATTACCTGTTTTAAAGACTTAAACCTTCCCTGTGATATAAATAGGACCTGCTGGAGAGATAAGTATGTATCCCAGAGACTAACTTGTCTATGGAACAGGCTCCCCATCCACATGAAGCAGAGTTCCTCCCTAACCCAATTCAAGTGCAAGTTAGAGGATTGTTTTGGCACTTATGTCTCAGGTAACCTGTAAATGGCTCATCTCACAGGCCCATGCTTACACTTAGCAAGAGTATCAGAACTTGTCAGAGATTTGGGATGCATGGCTAGGCTTAAAAAGGCCACTGTGGTCATTAGCCTAGTAAACACCTATGAACCTATGACATATTTAAAACAACATTTCAGGGCAGTCTCAAATAAATAAAGAAAAACATCTAAATTAAGCTTTGCTATATTCACTGACTATATCTAAGAGAATTATTATAACACTCAGAGCAAGACAAATATGTGGTGGATGGATCTTGATGTTGTCAGGTCCAAGACCAAATATAGACTGCTGTCTTTCTCAGAGATGTCTTAAATTAATATCTCATATATTACTGCTGGGCTAGCTTGCAGAATTATATCATTTCTTGTCATCTGAGGTCTAGTCCCCTGGCCCATAACAAACATTGATGGCAACTGGTAACATTTAGCATCTACCTGTAAAAATACATAGAGAAGGGCTTGTCCTCAGATCTTTGGCAAATGCTAGAAGTCATAAAACAATGAAACACTTCCAAGACAATACAGAAAGTTCCCTAATTTTAGACATTGTGTCTCATTATTGCATGGAAACTGAAAGGCATCATCTTTTATCACGTAGCCATAAACTAATTTAATTTCAGCAATTTTTCTGAAGTTTACTAGACTGAGGTTAACCTCCTGTATCCCAGTTTCCACTGTTAAAATATATACATTTAAACAGTTACAATAGTGCATGTACATTTCTATTCTTTTTCAGTAGGGTACACTGTGGTTACATTTCAAACAACACTTTGCAAATACCTTCAATCAGTTTGATATACATATGACATAGAGTTCTAAAATGTTTGTTACACAAGCATCCCACATGAATCATAGTGATATTCACCAATGACATATAATTACTTACAAACTTCCAGATAGCTGTGCTGGCAGTATCTCCTTTTGTGACACTTCTTCCCCCCTCAAAGACTAAAGCTAGTTTTTCAAGTGACCCTTGAGAAACATTGCTTGAGAGGGATGAGCCTACCTGGGAATAACTTACCCCATCCCCTGTCTTGAGATTCCAGCTGCTTTGGCATTGTTGACCTCATTACAGAGCTACACTGTCCTATCATATGCCTGCAACCCTAGGCTCCAACTTAGTAACTTGAGATTTTGCTGGCTGGCTCCCTGTAGCCATACATCCCCCTAGGATCCTCCTGCCTTCTATTGCAGATACTTAGCACAAGGGACTCCCCATCATGGTAAGGTTTCATGGTGTTAAAATGGTACAATTTGTGCCCCTGTTTTCTGCATAGCAGTTCTGCCATGTTGTTAACAGCAGTGACCTTCCTTACCACTTTGAACGGTCCCTCCCAAGCTGCGTGCAGCTTGTTGTGTGAGACAGGAATGAGAACCGCAACATGCTGCCCCACAACATACTCTGTAGCTCAAGCATTCCTGTTAAACCAGACCTTTTTCTGCTGTTGGGCTTCTACCAGGTTCTCCTGTGCCAAGCCATGAGTTCCCTGAGCCTTGTCCTGAGGTTTAGGACATATGCCACAACAGAATTTTTGTGAGATTCACACTCATCCTTCCTACTCATTACAAATCAGATCTAGAGGTCCCCTCACCCTATGCCCATACAGAAACTCAAAGGGTGAAAAACCTGTGGATTCCTGGGGCACCCCTCTGCAAGCAAACAACAGATAGGGTAAATATTTGTCTTACTCCCTCTTAAACTGGTTTGCAAATGCCTGTAGCATGGTCTTTAGTGTAGAGTTTAACCTCTCTACCAGACCATTAGTCTGGGGATGGTAGAGGGTGGTCTTTAGGTGCTTCACCCCACAGTTCTTCCACAGACAACCCAGCATGTCTGACATGAAATTGGTATCTCTGTCAGTCAATATATCTTTTGGGAAACCTACCATGCTGAAAACCTCTAACAAAGCATTTTCCACCTTTTCTGCCTCAATGAAGGACAGAGTCACCACTTCAGGGTATCTGGTAGCATAATCTACTACCATTAGAATATATGTCTTCCCTGTTGAACTTGGGGGTACTTGGAGGCCCCACAACATCCATAGATACCCTCTGAAATGGTTCCTCATTCACAGGCAAAGGCATCAAAGGAGCGTTCACCTTATCTCCATCCTTGCCTATCTTTTGACACTGCTCACAGGTCCTGCAGTACCCTGTTACATCCCTGAAAATCTCAGGTGAATAAAAGGTCTGCATAATATGTCTCTTTGTACGCTTTATACCCATATGATCTGCAAAGAGAATGTCATGAGCTCTGGCTAGAAGTGCCAGATGGTAGGCTCTGGGCACTACCAGCTGCTTTATTTTCTAACCCTCTATTCCTCCCTCAGGGGTCCACTCTCTATACAGTAACCTTTTGTCCAAGTATACAGATTCCTCCTTTCCTTGAGAATCAGGTGCCTCACTAGCGACCTCCCTCAGGCCTTGTAATGTAGGTTCTGGGAGTTGAGCCTATCTCAACTCTGTTTTTTTAACCCTTCCCAGCTCCCCTTCCACAGGACGTCTGGCATCCTCTGACAGTGGTGTCTCACTGTTTGGCTGGGTACTACTACTCACCTCTGCCCTTGCAGTCACTCTGTCCAAGGGAACATCAGTACCCACCAGCAGCTGTGGCTCACCTTCAGTCTCACTGCTACAGGGTAGCTCCCTGTCTGAAGTAGCCACTTCACCAGTCCTGGCTTCAAGTGTGCTGTCTGTCTGGGTTCCCCCAGGCTACTAGACCCAACATGTCTGGCTCCAAGCCTGACTGTATGTCACTGCATGCACACAAGGTACTGCATTATCAAAATCATTCCCTATCAGGGCATCTTCAGGGATGTCCTCAAACATGCCTACTTGCTTGCTTTCTTTTCCACTCTCCCAGTCAAGGTGAACCCCAACCAAAGTTATTTGGAATGGGGTCCCTCCTAAAGCCCTGACTGGAGTAGACTGCCCAAGCAAGTACTGCTCCTATTTAACCATTGCAGGCTTCACAATGGTTAGGTCAGAGGCTGTGTCTCTCTTGGCAGTGGTCTGCTTTCCATCTACTAAGCTAGGATATAACCTCTTGTGGTAGTATGTTACCCTTGTTAACTCTGCTGGCATTCTGTCATTTCCATTTACTGCCCCCCCACCTTTTCTTCCCAACCCTGCCTCTTTGGACATCTATATGCTACATGTCTCCACTGGTTGCCTTTGAAACATTTAATCCTTAGTCCTGGCCATGTACCTGAATTAGTGGCTTCCCCTGCTACTGGAGGATGCTGTTGGGCTGTTTAGGCTGACCACCATGGGTTCCCTTTGATCCATGAGCAGCACTGGGTATCCCTTTTCTGTGCATTGATGCGCTATTTACTAGGTATAGGTCTCCCTTTTTCCCTAACTCATCCACGGTATTACATTCCCTATCTGGTAACCAGATTTTCATGTCCTCAGGCAAAGTGCTAAGGGCTTGTTCCCTCACCAAAAGGTCTGTCAGCCCTTTAAAAGTTGTGACCTGACACCCACTCACCCATCTATGAAAATAAGTGCTTAACTCAGCA
This sequence comes from Protopterus annectens, assembly GCF_019279795.1. Classification (NCBI taxonomy): domain Eukaryota; kingdom Metazoa; phylum Chordata; order Ceratodontiformes; family Protopteridae; genus Protopterus; species Protopterus annectens. The sequence continues at coordinate 479,387,637 of NC_056728.1, forward strand.
ATATATTCATACACACTTTCATCTACCTTGCACCTATACTCATGAAACTTTTTTCTATAAGCTTCAGGTGCTAACTTAAAACACTCAAACAATTTTTAACAGCATTATCATTTAAGCAATCAGTATCAGGCAATTTTAAAATACCAATTACAGCTTTACCATGGAGTAAGGGGGTCAGGAACCATACCCAGAGCCCTTGTTTAACATTATACTGTTTACATACCCTTTCAAGCATATGAATAAAACTATCAAAATTATCACCCTCTGTAAATTGTGGAAGAAATTTACTGACCATTGTTGCTTCTGGGGTTCAGTTACTCCCTTCCTCTTTATCTCCATGACCCTGACAAAGTGTCAGTGTCTCCTTTTCATGTTGCCTCTGCCTGTTATTTTATGTAGCCTCCGAACATTTGAGTCTCTCATTTTCTTCAGCCTCCAAATTATACAGTCTCTCTGTTGATTCTGTTTTGAAATGTTTGTCCTCCAGTTCAAGTCTTTTTAACTCCAGATGTATTTTTAAGTCCTCTGAGGCAAATTTAAACTGTCCAGTTTCTGAGAGCTGT
>NC_056728.1:479393199-479475699 GCF_019279795.1 Protopterus annectens
CTATGAAACTATGAACTTATAAGACAGAGGTCTATAGCCTTGGATTGAACTGTAACAGCATCTAAACCTGGAGAAGAGAGTGGGGCCTATGAGTGAGGTCTATAGCCTGGAACATTCCTACTATCCTGGAAGGATTATATGGACTGATTAACTATTGTGAAGTTTCTATTTAATTTGTGTTTGCAAAGCCAACTCAGCTATTATTTAGTGTGAAAGTTAAATAAATGTGAGTTTTTGTGTATGTCCAGCCTCCAGTGTCTTCTGTGATCCTAGATTACATCTATACTTACATAGACTCACACACAGACATATATTTTTATATGTATGTACAGTATATCTTTATCTCTCTCTTTCTCTGTATAAACACATATATAAATGTAGTGTGTATATATATATATATATATATATATATATATATATATATATAAGTATTGAGTGTATTAATAAACAACGTGTACACATATCACTGAGACACATCACATCTAAAAACCTAACTAGCTCACCTTTTGTTGAAAAAAAATTTCATAGACTAACTAAACTGATCGCAAAAAGGAAAACTCCTCTTTTTCCAACTATTTACCCTAAAAAAAATAGCCCACTAACTCACAGATATAATTTGTCTAATAGTGTTAGAGAAAAGGTATTTAGCACCTTAATATATAGTATTAGGATTAAGATTAAGGGTAGTGGTATGGGTAGGCTGGGATTAGAACTCATGAGCAAGGGTGGGAAATGGGGCTTTGAACCATGCAGCACCTCATTCATATGTGCTAACCCTAGCCATGCACATGCTTTTATCCCTAACACATGAGAATACTAAACACCTTTCCCTAAAAGTACTACTGCACAAGACACATACAATACACACACACACACACACACACACACACACACACACACACACACACACACACACACACACACACACACACACACACACACACACACACACACTCTTAAAAACACTGCTACCCAATCAAACCAAAATACCTATCCCCTTACCTAGCACTTACCCTAAGACTAACTGACAGATAGTCTCACATACCCATACACACAGACAGACACTAAACCATAATGTCAAAACTTTTGTTACAAACAGAAAATTTAGGATTAGTCTGCAATCCCACTTACCTTGCATTTGATAATACACAACTCAATGATTTCATTGACTCCACCACTGGATAAAACATTCACTTGACTACTTCTGGCACCAAAAAAGAAAACTGATGATCATAGTGTGTGAATATGTACATATGTATACATCAAATAATGGAAGTGCCCAAACATAAATGTAACATACACTAACCTGTGCATAAAAAAATTCTCAAAAACAAGTAATCAAAAAAAGAAAACAAATAGTTTATTTTTCTGACTGCTAAAACCATATCCCAATAATATCATCAGACCAGATTTGTCTGAATAGTGATACTGTAAGGGAAAGGGGTTTTCTTAAATTGATATGTAGGATTAGGGTAGGAAAATGGTTAGCGGGCTTTGTCTCCTTTTTTCACCTTACTCATGAGTGCTAGCCCTGCCTTTGGCTCTTATCCTAACACTGCACATTCGCTTAAGAAAACCATTTTATTTCATAGTGCTATTACACAAGATACTCTGACATACATAGATGTACCATAAATACTCATAACACATCTGTCTTTTAATATTGCCCTCACTCTAACCCTAACCTGCAAATACTCACATACACTCAGCAGCATTCATTTAGACACTGTTAAGCAATTGCCATTCAACAAACTTACACACTCTCATATCATCCTACGAACAGAGCAAGACAAGATAAAAGGGAGTGTTATACTACGGTAAAAGACATTTAATTGCCAGTTTGCCCACATCGTTAAGCTTTTATTGCCTTTAAAGCCATGTCATCACTAACTGGACCTAACCCAAACCCATTAACTTAATTCTATACTATAAGCAATACAATTATGAAAACTAGAACACTGTAAACAATTAAACCCCCATTTCTAAAGTCCATTGAAGCCATTACAAGTAATGACAGTAAAATCATATAACTACTAAATATAAAAATAACAACAAAACATATAAAAATATGACCACAGCAATCTCCCAGGAAGAAAGTCAAGCAAACCCAACCAAGCTGCACATTACAGAGTACAAAATATAAAAGCAAAATTTAAATAAATAAAAAGCAATTAAAATGCAATAAATATAATCCAGAAAACTCTAGAGCTATAAGCCTCACTAGCCTTATCTGCAAAAACATGGATTACATCATTATTGAACTTGCAAACAAGGACATAGGTCACCTATAATTCCTGTACCCAAGCCATTTTGGCTTCGTTAAAGGCAGAGCCTGCCTCCTGAACTTGGTGGGCTTCCTTGAACATGTCACAGATGCATTAGACTCGGGCAAATTAGTTCATATATCCTGCTTGGACTTAAGTAAGGCCTTTGATACCATCCCACATTCTAACATTATCAACAAGCTAATCAAACTAAATCTCTATGTACCCATCAGATAGCAAACTAACTAAATGACAGAACCCAATCCAGGCACACTCTCTTCAAAAGGAGTAGTTACCAGTGATGTCCCACTGAGACTGGTCCTAGGACCACTTCTCTTTGGTATTTACTTCTCTGATGTCAAGGCTGACATCAAAGGCCCATGGCTGACCAAGTTTGCAGATGACTACAAATTTGGAGCTGTCACTAACTCTTCTTATACTTCCAAATTCTTCAGGAGAGACTATCATTCACCAGTAAGTGGTGCCTGGACCACAGCCTAAAAGTAAATGCCAAGAAACACAACACTGTGTTCTTAGGCTGAACACCCATTTACCTACCACATAAGTGAAACCCCTTTGAAAGTTGACTTAGGCACTAGGGACCTGGGAACTTTAATTGACAATGAACTCTCCTTTGTTTATCATGTATCTACTGGTGTTAAGAAAAAAATTTACCTTGTCTAACTAATCACCAGGGGTATTTCTTCTAGATATTAGGAAGTCTATCCCTCATCAGGCCCATAATAGAGTATAACGGCAACTTTGGTATATACCTGTCTAAGCATGTGACCCAGCTTGAGCACTTTATCACCAAGATAATCAAGGTCATGACTTCTCTACCCAGACTACCTTAAAGGACTCTCTCTCTTCTCTGTTTATTTATTTATTTTATTTATTTATTGACATTTGTTAACCGGGTTTGTCCAACTGGGCTTGTGGCCCATTTTCAGTGGAGACCTGAGGAGAAAAGCTCCAGTAATACATTTTAAAACAAGTACAATTTTAAATATTGATATAATAGCAGTTATAGCAAAACGATTCACATATGTTGGGATACATGCATAAAGTTAAAGTTGCATTAAAAATAAGCTAAGTAACAATTTTACATTGATATAGTTCAATAGGTCAACAATTAACATTTTTTTGTTTGTATAAAATTGTACAAATGCATAGTAGACACATTGGAGAGAGATGTGTAATGAGGTACTAAGTATGGTCCTTTTGAGGGTACATAAAGGGAAGGAAGACTAGGTAGGGTCATGGCAAGAGCAGGTTCTGGAATTGAGAAAATAAGCTTTTAGTTCATTTTTAAAGTGTGAGGTGTGGGAGATTGAACGTAAATCAAGGGGAAGTTTGTTCCAAGCATGGGCAAGGGAGTGTTTGTAGAGTAGTTTGCCTACTGACCTTTTTGGGTGGTAGATATCAAGTAATTGTTGGTTAGAAGTACAGACGGTCTGGGATGGGATGTAGATGGAGACTAAGGAAGATAGAGATGGACAGAAGGAGGGTTTATAAAGAATAGAGTGTAGCATATGAAATTGATAAGATAGCAGAAACTGGGGAAGTTCCAGCCATTGAAGAGAGTTTAAAGAAATGCAGTGGTGTGAGTTGTATGGGGAGTTAGTAATGAATCTGGCTATTTTATGGTAAGTCTGTTGCAGTTTGTTTAGAGTGGAGGCCTGGATATTGGTAAGAACTGGGGTGGCGTATAAGAGGGAGGGGAGGAGGAGTGCCTGGCCCAGGGTAAGTCTATATTCAGGGGTTAGGAATTTTTTGTTCCGATATAGCAGACCTAGTTTCTGGCTTGTTTTTTTTATACATTGGAGTATGTGTAGGTTGAACTTGAGTTCGTCATCGATAATGACCCCTAGGAGTTTTGTGTGGGTGTCAGGTTGGATATTTGTATTGTTAGAAGATGTAATACAAAATGAGGTTTTACTACAGACTCTTGAGAGGTAAACTCTGTCTAACCTATAAAGCCTCAAAGGGTATAGTCACATGTGACCTCCTGCACATCTGTAAAACTAATAACACCCTCAATGCTTCTCACTTCCACCAAAACGTAAACAGAACTTGCTGTCAGGATAGATATGTATGTTAGAGAATCCCTCTTTTATGGTATAGAATTTCTTTGGATGTAAAACAAAGCAGCTTCTTGACCCTGTTTAACCATAACCTGGACAAATGGATGGACAATCATAAATATAACCCAGGTGTGGCCCCTCAAACCTTCCTTAAAAGGGGTTGAAACTAGATATAAATTAATCATGTCAATGGGTAGCTATTATTTGGGGTATTGTGGCAGGACCACTAACTATCCTCTGGACCTATGAACCAATGAACACTTTGCAAACAAACATGCTCTTACACACACACACACACACATACACACACACACACACACACACACACACACACACACACACACAAGCACGCACGCACGCACGCATGCACACACACACACACACACACACACACACACACACACACACACACACACACACACACACACACACACACACACACACACACACACACACCACTAAAACAGAAACTTTACCTATCCCTTATTAAAGTTTTCAAGTGGAAGCTTAAGAACTAGGTTTGCAGTAACTTCTTACAGACTTTATCAAAATTAATTGTAACCTTAACCCATAAACACTCACGCACATACTCAAATCCCTTAACAAATATGAACACGCATTCATAACACTATGTCTAGTCTCTTCTCTAGCCCTTACTCTAACTGTACATTCCTATCCCTTATGCTGTAACTTATGGTATACCCAAAAGTTTTGTCATAAAAAGGCCCTTATCTACACACAAACTCAGGTCACACACCACAGGTTCAGTCCATGTTCTGAATATCAACATTTTTTGGCACTGAAAAGAGCAAAAGAATGCAGCAAAAACCTATGCTCCTCCCTTGTTTTTGTGTGGGCATGCTCCTATGAATATGAAGTAAGGGATAAAAGATTTAAGATTCCAGCACTGCTGTGGGTGTTTTGGTGTAGCTACAGTTCTGTAAAGTAGCAAATGTACTTATTTTTTAACTTATTTTATTTTTTCTACTTTGCTTTTGGTCTCCTGACTGTCATTTAAGTCCACAGTTGACTACAGTGTGCATATCTGGCTGCTTTCCTCTCTTATTTGTGTGTGGGCATGCTCCTTTGAGGTAAGGAGATACTAGATCTAAGACACTCACTCGTGGGCATGCTCCTTTGAGGTAAGGAGATACTAGATCTAAGACACTCACTCGTGGGCATGCTCCTTTGAGGTAAGGAGATACTAGATCTAAGACACTCACTCGTGGGCATGCTCCTTTGAGGTAAGGAGATACTAGATCTAAGGCACTCACTCGTGGGCATGCTCCTTTGAGGTAAGGAGATACTAGATCTAAGACACTCACTCATGAGCATGCTCCTTTGAGGTAAGGAGATACTAGATCTAAGACACTCACTCGTGGGCATGCTCCTTTGAGGTAAGGAGATACTAGATCTACGACACTCACTCATGGGCATGCTCCTTTGAGGTAAGGAGATACTATATCTAAGACACTCACTCGTGGGCATGCTCCTTTGAGGTAAGGAGATACTAGATCTAAGATACTCACTCGTGGGCATGCTCATTTGAGGTAAGGAGATACTAGATCTAAGACACTCATTCGTGGGCTTGCTCCTTTGAGGTAAGGAGATACTAGATCTAAGACACTCACTCGTGGGCATGCTCCTTTGAGGTAAGGAGATACTAGATCTAAGACACTCACTCGTGGGCATGCTCCTTTCAGGTAAGGAGATACTAGATCTAAGACACTCACTCATGGGCATGCTCCTTTGAGGCAAGGAGATACTAGATCTAAGACACTCACTCATGGGCATGCTCCTTTGAGGTAAGGAGATACTAGATCTAAGACACTCACTCGTGGGCATGCTCCTTTGAGGTAAGGAGATACTAGATCTAAGACACTCACTCATGGGCATGCTCCTTTGAGGTAAGGAGATACTATATCTAAGACACTCACTCGTGGGCATGCTCCTTTGAGGTAAGGAGATACTAGATTTAAGACACTCACTCGTGGGCATGCTCCTTTGAGGTAAGGAGATACTAAATCTAAGACACTCACTCTGTGAGTGAACACAAATGAGTGGCAGTGTCTAGCGTCTACATGAAGATGCAATGCAAAGACATTTTCATGTCTTTCCATGTTAGGTATTTTGAGAGGGGGGTGGCCGTGAGTCCCATGACTGTGCCTGACCTTTTCTTTGGGTTTCTAGTAAGCCTTTTGTAGTTCATTCTGACAGTGCTTCTTTCAATTCTTTCACTCAGTTATCTAACTATAACATCAATTTACAAGTAGATTTATTGTATATAGTTAATGTAGATAGCTTAGCTGTTCCTTAAGACAAGTAATACAGCTTCCATCCTGAACCTACTGCTTTTAGACTTGTAAAGTAGGGAGCAAAGACCTTTTCATTACTATATTGCCATTTGGTACACTGACTTGTGGCTAAGTTTCTGTATTGATTCTACAAGCTACATCTATATCAGCTTTAATATTTATTTTTTGCTATAGTTTTTAAACTTATTAAAGTTTTCAGTGGAAGCTTAAGAACTAGTTTTGCAGTAACTTCTTACAGACTTTATCAAAATTAATTTCTTTTATGCATAGGTTGTTGTAGTTCATTATTCACACTATTCAGCTATGGATTTAATGGATGAATTTTGTTTAAATGACTTAGTCATTAAACGTTACCTAGTAAAATGTGTTTGTAACACATTTGGCATATGTGCTGTTGATTTTTTCGGCAACCATTATTAGTTGTAAGAATTGTTCCAAAGTAAATTCAGGCAATGCCTCCATTAATTTATTGACTTAGGTCAATTATGCACATGCAAATCATTATCCTACTGTTAAAGTCACTAAAAACGCTGCAAGTCATGTAGCTTGTAATTGTGCAGATTTGTCAATTGAAAGTGATGCTACTCAAACTAGCAACTGAACCAGGTAAGAAGCACTTTGGAGTGCAAACAATGCTATCTCTTTTTCTACCATCACTACGTTCAGTTTCCATTCAAACAGAAGCTTTTAAAGTCTCTTCTGAGTGGCTGAATTTCATTCACCATGCTACCTCAGTTTTATTCATAGGCTCATAGGCTTTTTCACAGCATTCATTCAGTTTTTTCTATAGCCTTGCCTAGGACAGAACCTAGGGTACAAATTAAATCCCCTACTACTTTTTCTACTTCTGGAAGAATGCCACAAGACACAAACAAACTTATAAAAACAACAAAAGTGGAGAAACAAGGCAGAATCACTATCTTTCACTTTATCAAGGGCTTTCGTCCGCACAAAGCAGGACTTCATCAGAATAAAATACATACAAAACCACAACTTTATATAAGAACCAGAAACAAATGCGTGTACGGCCCCTCCCACCAATAAACCTATTAATCCACATTTTATCAATTAAACAATCATGCACAGTAAACCCTAACACCATGCTGCATGCATAAATAACACTTAAAATATAAGAAATATATAATGCTTATTTAAAAAACAAGAACGGCCCCAGAATCAAACATTTCACAGAGCACTGGCAGCTTTTAACCTTAAAACTGAACTGATAGAAATATTTTCATTTAGACCTGGGTAGACTGTGGCATTAGTGCATAGTTGCCACTGTAATTCTTTATATTCAAAAAAATCATCAGCTGCTCCACCCCTCTGCCCAAGTTCAACATAGTCAATAATAATAAACTTAAAGGAATGCACATTGTGTTCAGAAATATGACTCTGGGGACTTTTCTTGGTTTCTTTAACCTTATGGTGTATAATTCGGTGTTCTATGTTTTTCAAGTGTGTTTTTGTCACTGTTTGTCTTTTTTATAAACATGGATGTCCAACATACATGCACAAAGGAGGTCCAACCACTGATCTGTGTAAGTACAGGCCCATTAGTCTGATCAGCCTCATATGTAAGGTCATAGAAAGAATCATCATCATTATGGACATGATAACTGAGGATGTAGGTAACCGGCAAAAGTAGTTTGGCTTTGTTAAAGGAAGGCCATTAAATCTGTTGGAGTTCTTTGAGAGGGTCACTAAGGCAATGGATGAGGGAAAGGCTGTATACACAGCTTACCTCGACCTCTCCAAGGCTTTTCATAGGTTCATAGGTTGATACTAGGCTATCTGCCCTAGGGCATTTATAAGCCTAGCCAGAGTGTGTGTGGCTTTCGCCACCCCTTGCTATGTGAATATTATGCCCATTTAGGGTTTACTTTACTGTGCCTCTGTCTAGACATGACACAGTGAAGACCCCCAGTGTAAATCTACGATCTCCCATCCACTTGGCAAGATTCCTGTTGAAGAGAGTCAGTGAGGGGCTCTGCCTAACATGGAGTGGGATTCTGTTCCAGAGTGTAGGGAGCCTCTGGGTTATGAATCTGTCCCTCCAGCACATCCTATTTATTTATGTGTTGAGGTTGACATCTGTCGCTCTCACAGCTCTGATGGATTTGGATTTTCTGAGGTGGAGCATGTCCATCAGTTCTGTATTGGACATGGCCTTGTACATCGGGCATACATTGCCTCTGAGTATGCAGTATGTGACTGCATACAGTTGGGGTGTTGTCAGCCAGGCAGCATATGACAAATGTTTGAGACCCTTTATCCTCTTGGTGAGGTACTTTTGAGGTCTTTCTAACTGCTGCAGGTGTCGGGTAAGGTACATCCCAAATGGGGCATTGTACTCAATTATGGGCCTGATAAGAGAAGAGTAAAGGGGCACAATGACCTCTCTTGATGTAGATGTGAATCCTTTCATGATAAGGTGGCCAATATAGGTGGTCTTCCTAGCCACATTGGCAATGTGAGTGTCACATGTGGGGTTACTGTTCACTTGTGTCCCTAGGTCCCTGATTACTTCTTCCATAAGTAATGGATTACCACCTATGTGGTGATTTGTGAGTACCTTGTTTGGTATTTGGAGAGACATTTATACTCCCCAGTGTCTTCAGGAAGGCTGAGTGGTGTTCCTGGGTTTGAGAGGGTGGTCTGTAGCATGCTACAAACTGTACAGCGGTTTTGCCTACAGTTAGTTGCACATGGATGGTCTCTGATGCTTCATGCATTGTCAGTAACCTGGACGTGTGGGTATCTTTGCTGAATATGGATACTCCCCCTCCTTTTGTGGTTTGGTCCAGGTTTTGGGGCCGAAAAGCATGATATGAGGTATAACTTGGTAGTGCTGGGGTGCTCTCAGGAGCCTTGATGCAGGTTTCCATCACTGCACAGACATCGATGTTCTCCATACTGGGGAGGGCCTCGAGAGTGTGCATCTTGAGGTTTAGACTTCTGGCATTGAGCAGCATTACCCTTATGTTTTTTCCACTTATGTTTTCTAGGGAGGTGGGTTTGTCTTTTCAGCCTTGCCTACAAAAGGCACTATGGAGGTGGCAAGAGCCTTAGCCAATATTCAGACGCCCAGGGGTGACAGGTGCAAGCCATCACGGGCAAAGCAGCATGGCTTGTCAAGCATGGCATCCCAAGCAGACACACATTGGATCTCCTTGGATTGACACCAGTAATTGAGCCAATTGTTAAAGCTGATCATTCTGTGTTTGTACTGTGGCATCATTCTTGGTGGGTGTAGGATGCTGCTCAGGGTCAGAGTCATACTGGCCTGGCCTACATAATTGGAGAGCTCCTCTATGTCTCTTTACATGTAGTCCAGGGAGGTATGTCTCAGGTCATTCACACCAGCATGGACAATGACTGAGTCATATTTGTACTTGCTTTGGAGTGACCTGCATGCTTGTGTTATGTGACAGATTGTAGCAGCCTACAGGCAGCTTACCGTACCCTTTTCCTTGTTCAGTCTGGTGAGCGGGACATCAGCATGTCTGACTATGGAGTCACTTATTACAAGTGTATCAGGCATGTTGTTTGTCCTTACTGGCTGTGACTGTTTGGCACACCGACTTTGTGTACTATGTGTTGCATGTGCTATGTTTGGGGGTAGTGGTTGCTTGGGTGTCTGCTTTGGAGGCCTCTATTGATTTGGTGGTTTTTAATTAGAGCCTCCAGGAATGTTTTTGTGTGTTTATGTCTTTGGTTTGCAGTTGTGATAGGTCTATGTGAGTCTGGGTTTGTGGTGTGTGTGGTTACCTTCTCCTCCTGACTAGTTTAGATGGTACTGAGTTGAGAGAGCTCAGCCTCCAGTTTGGAGACGTGGTTGCATCTCTCACATATATTTGTATTTCTTGGGGGGAGGAGGGGGTTGTCTGTGTACATGGGGCAGGTGTAACATTGCCCAAGATTCACAGATTCAACTTGTTGTAGCTGGCCTTAGTGGATTTTATGAGTGGCCATATTTTATTGCCATAATACTGATCAGAGATTACTTCCCTTTTTGGGTTTGCTCTATCATGTAGTGGCTTACTCATTCTCTTGCATGGTTTGGTAATGGCTGGGGTCCACCATGCCAGATGCCTGCGTGTATGGTATTCGGCCTTGGTTTTATTTGGGATTGCATAATCCATGCATTCCTGACAGTGTTCATAGAATGCATTTATAAAGGGTTCTGAGGTGTGGCCCATATTTTCCACAAGCACAGGGCCTTTAATGGATTCCACATCAGTTTGGAGGAGTGCAACATTTCCTTTACACATGTTTTTCACTGTGGTTTTCTGGCCAGGGACTGTGGTCAGGATTTGTATATCCAGTGTGATTACTCTATGGTCTGGTTTTACCAGTGAGCAATACACTTCTCATCTTGCCATCCAGTACCCATGTTGCTGATTATCACATCCAGTATGCTTACCCCTCTTGTGGGAGTGGTACGTTGTTCCTGAGCATTTTGGTTTATGGATTATAGGAACCTTTGGCCTAGGGTGTTGGAGCTGGAATAATGCTCCCAGTCTATGTTTGAGTATTTTCAGTCACCCAATATAATGTTGTTTGGAGAGCTTGATATTTCCATGTGTTCCAACGTAGGCCAAGTACAGTTCCTGGCATTAGGAGGGTAGTCTGTAGCAGGCTACAAACTGGCAGGCAGTCTTAGCCACTGTTACTTGACCATGGATAGTTCATGCTGCTTCTTGTGGTACCAACATGGGGGTGTGGCTATCTTTGACAATTATTACTACTCACCCTCCTATTGTAGTTTGTTTCATGTTTTGGGGCTGTAAAGCACGGTATGAGGTGTAACCTGGTAGTGTTAGGGTGCTCTTGTGAGCCGTAACCCAGTTTTCTGTTACAGGACAGATATCAACATTCTCCATGCTGAGGGGAGTTTAGACTGCATGCATCTTGCAGTTTAGACATCTGGCATTGGGTAGCATTACATCTAGGTTCTTATCCCTTGTGATACCTATGGAGGTGGGTTTATGTTTTGAGCATTACCTATTCAAGGCACAGTGGGGGTGAAAACAGCCTTTGCCAGTATCCTAAAGGCCAGGACTGATAGGTGCACACCATCCCTAGCAGGTGGAGCATCGTGTCTTGCTCAGCATGTCATCCCAGGCTGGCACACATTGGATCCCCTTTGACTAACAGCAGTACTTAAGCCAATTATTGTAATTGATCATCTCGTCTTCATATTGTGGCATCATGCTTGGTGAGGGTAGGATGTTAGTTAGGGTCATCAAGTTTGCATATACTACATGGTGTTACATTGCTTAACACATGGCAATCATGCCTCAGGTGGTGCTGCAGGTCTGTCTATGTTGGATGCACATACTACACTCCCTGTACATGTTTGATAGCAGGTTGTGTCAACTTAGGCATCCCTTTTACTATATGTGTGAGTCAGAGAGAGGTATCTAAAACAATACCACACAAAGGCATTATAGTAAAGCTCACTAAATTAGGTATAAACCCTTTTATCACCCACTGGATAGCCAACTGGCTCACTGATAAGACTCAGGAGATCAAAGTAGGTGAGACCACCTCCACTGAGAGGCCATTCACTAGCAGAGTCCTCCTAGCTTTGGTACTGGGCCTGTTCATTTTTGGCATCTATTTCTCTGAAGTGGAAGTGAATGTTGAAGGTTTATGGTTGACTAAGTTTGCAGATGATTGCAAGCTTGGATTATCATAAAATCCCCTGCAGACACTAACATTCTTCAAGAAGGCCTATTTCTGATGGGTATGGGATGATTTGATCCCCGACAGTTCGACCTCAGACAGTTCGACCCCAGACAGTTCAACCCCAGATGGTTCGACCCCGGATGGTTTGACCCCACTGAAATGCCAAAGCAAGAAAAACAAAGCCACAGACATTTTGACATAAAGAAGAAAAATGTTATATACTGCTCATCCACATAGTTACTGAGAAAATGTCAAAGATGCCTCAAAAAAAAAATAAAAGAAAAAAGAAGTCATGAGGATATATAACTGTTTAAAACATTTGCATTTGAAATACATATAATAATATTATTGTTAATTTAAAATATTGTTTACAATGTTAAGTAATATTGATTTTAAAGTTAAGTTAAACTTTTATTAATTAAATTAATTCTATTTGCAAATTAAATAAAATGTTAAATAAATTAACATTTACATATAAAAAAGTTAAATAATATTTACATTCTAGTGAAAAAAAAATCATGATTGATATGTTAAGCAATAAAATACATTTATAAAACTTAAACTTTTTTTATATAATTGGGGTGAAATAGTCCGGGTCAAATCATCTGGGGTCAAACTGTCCACTAGCTACTCCCATAGACAATAAATGTAAATTTAAACATGAAAGTATATACAATTGCATTGGGGTCGAATCGTCTGGGGTTGAACCGTCTGGGGTCGAATCGTCCGGGGTCGAATAGTCCTACTTCCTCCCTGACTAATAAATGATTCCAAAGCCATGGTCTTAAATTCAATGCTAAGAAATGCATAATCAAACCCTTTGGGAAGTCAACCATCCCAGCTAATTACCATGTTTATAATACATACATAAGAGTCAACCCAGTGGTGAGGGATCTGGGTATGCACATAGATACTAGCCTTACCTTTGACCACAATGTGGCCACAGTGGTAAGGAAATTCTTTTATGTTGCACAACTTGTAAGTAAGAACATGGCATCTAGGCCCAAAGAGGTCATTATCTCACTGTACTCTGACCTTATTAGACCAATCATAGAGTATAATGCTCTCTTTGGTATGTACTTGACCAGGCATATGCAGCAACTAGCTCGACCTCAGAGTTCCCTACAAAAAAAATGCAAGGAGTAACAAACCTGCTTTACACAGAGCACCTTAAAGCCTTTTCACTCTGCTCAGTTTCCTGTAGATTGCTGAGGGGGTTATCTATGCCTAGCTTACAAGTCATCCTCAAACCCCACACTTACAAATCTCCTGCATACTCATAAGTCAAGCAGTACCAGAAATACAAGGTCTAAGGACATGAATTTTGTCTGTGAAACAGGCTTCCCATCCATTCAAAGCTGAGTTTGTCTATTACCCAGTTTAAGTGCAACCTTGACCAGTGGATGAGGAATAGAAAATTTACACCAGGTCTGGCAGCCATGTCCATTATGGAGAGAGGTAGCTTATAAATGCCAGGCTGTCAATGTCCTGTTTGGATACAGGATGTCATTATTCTTTCAGAAAAACCTTGGGTAGGCTTAGAAAGGCACTCAGGTTGTTAGCCTAGTAACAATCTATGAATCTATATCTGTTTTTGGTAGTCAGCTTTTCCATTGTTGACTTTCTGTATGTATTATGCTAAGAATAATGTTTTTTTTTAAATATTACTTGTTAATTTGCAGAAACATGACAAAATATGTATAAAATTACACTGTATGTGTACAAGTCAAACCACATGTGTGCTTAAGGTATACTTGGTTGTTAAAGATAGTCAGATGTGAGTGTTAAGAAATATGAATGTCTATGTGTGTGTGTTTTGTAATATATAAATCAACTAAATGTAAACTCATCCAATTAAAAATATACCTTTCTGAGGCTACTTTTTTTACTTGCTGAAGGTGAAATGAGTTTATTACATGTTGCTGTACACAGGTTATGTCGAAGATCAAGTCACCCTAAAGAGAACCACTTTCATTCTAGTACGTGAGTGATTGTACTGTAAAGCTGCTATGTTCTCTATCTGAACATTCAGCTTCTACAGATATGAAGTGTTAAACATTATTGACCAACTTGAGGAATCCATCTATACAGTCCATATTTAAGGAAATTTGTGTATAATATTTTGCTTGAGTTTCAGCATTATAACTTTATATTGTATATAGTCTATTGAATGTGATACTTTATTATGGAAAATGAAATTAAATGAACAGTATTCTTGTGTTCTGTTTTTTTCTAGAAGGTGGAAATCTCTTCTTGATTTGTAATGGGAACTGGTTCTTCAGTTCACAGGTAACAGACAGCTGCTGACATGAAAAATCACTAATTGCATTCTCTTTCACAATTTTTGCAAGAAGGAAAGTGAAACCTTAATATACATCGCCATGGACTGAGGTATATTGATCATGCATACTTTGGATTATGTGGCATCATTCTGTCTATTCTTACTAACAAAGATACTAAGATCAGCATTTCACTTAATGAGGTAAAGATCAGTGTTTCACTTAATGAGGTAAACGGCCTACAAGAGAACTGATTTATGGCTACAAGAATTGGTTGAGTATAGAGTGGACATTTTGTTATACAATGTCCAGCGATAGGTGGTCTAGGGATCCCCAGGATTTTTGGAATCTCCAAATTGCATAAATGACAAACTGACCATAGCTTCCTGCCAGCTGTTGCAGTAAATGGGTCTAAGACATAATCATTACCAAAATGAATTGATTTTAAATTAAAAGACATTTTGCAGCCACAGGAATACATTTATACAGATTCACGGCATTTCCTTGAATTAATTGTGTGTAGAATATTCTTCCAGACACATCTTTCTCACCATTGACATCAGTGACATTGCTTCTGTTATCCCATGCAATCGTGCATGGCTTAAAGAGACCTTGCCTGATTTGGATTCTCTTACTGCTTGGGATATTAATTTATTGCAGGAAGCTATGCACCTAGTTTTGCAAAAGAATGTTGGGTCCATTGAAGGGAATATTATATTCTGGTCAGTGGAGTAGCTATGAGGGCAACATGCACCACAGTTTATGCTCACTTGGTTTTAATTTACTGGGAAGAGCAATACGTTTTCATTTCAGTATTCAAAAAGTACTGGAAAGTCTATTTCAGATTGTGATGATAGGCAGTACTGCCAGCACAGCTAGCTCGAATTTTGCAAATAATTATATGTCATTTGTGACTATCAAACTGATTCATACAAGATTCGTGTGTTACAGATGTATTAGAACTGTATGTTATGTGTATATCAAACTAGTTTGTACAAATGTTTGTACAAAAAGGTATTTGTAAAGTGCTTGTGAATGAAATGTATTCACAGTGTGCTCAACTGGAGAGAACAGAAATGTACATGCACTATTGTAACTGTTTAAATGTATATGTTTTAACAAAGCAAACTGGCAGACAGGAGGATAACCTCATTCCAGCAAACTTTAAAATATATCTGAAATTAAATCACTTCATGGGCTAGGCCATAAATATGTTATCTCACAGGTTTCAATGCAACCAGAGACACAAATTATGTACCAGGAAGCTTTCTGTATTGTCTTTGGGGGTGAACTAATTACTACTCTGAACTGTGGAGGTATAACATTGTTTTATGACTTCCAGCACTTGCTACAGATCTGAGCAAAAGCCCTTGTGTGTGTATTTTTAACAGGTAGGTGCTAAATACTGCTAGCTTTCAGCAATGGGGGGTTGCATGGGAACTAGAAGTCAGATGACCAGAAGTGATGTCATTCTGCAAGTTATTCCAGAAGTAATATTTTAGATATTATTTTAAGAAGTCTCTTAGTGAGGCAGAGCATTTTGTATTCTGTTTGGGGCCTGACCAGAGAGACTACTCATGTATTTCATCTTACCTTGCCCAAATAAGTTATTAAGAAATAGTATAATTCTCTTAGATTAATTCATGAATATAGTGAAGCTTAGTTTAGATATTGTTTTTCTTTATTTGTCTGTCCTTTAATGTTATTTTAAATATTTCCTGTGATTTTGAACTCTGATGTTACTGTGAATATATATATTTAGTATTGTCCTGTTTTTTATTATTTATTATTAAATATATTTAAAACTTTCATTGTGGCTGATCTTTGTAGAGATATTTAAGTTCGGAGAGTATTTGCATATGTATTTGGCGACACTGTGAGGGCCACTCCTAATAGCCTTGCTCTTGGTCAAACTACCATTTGTATTAGTAGTAACATTACACAGTAAATTTGGACACCCTTTGTTAAGGGCCTTAAAGTAGCTGGTGAGGGGTTCTAGTGGCAGTGATAACTACCTTATAGTATGTGCAAAAGGGGGCATAGCTAGTAAACCTGTGCCAGCCTTTCCCAAGTGTGTATGTGTTTGTGTGTGTGTGTGTGTGTGTGTGTGTGTGTGTGTGTGTGTGTGTGTGTGTGTGTGTGTGTGTGTGTGTGTGTGTGTGTGTGTGTGTGTGTGTGTGTGTGTGTGTGTGTGTACGCGTGCGTGTGTGTGCAAATCAAATCTCAAGGAGTGTGTGTGTTAGCTAGTTGGGCAGGGACACAAAGTACTGGTTGGACAGAGAAAGTGTTGAAGGACTTGGCTTAAAACCCTGGCTAAGGACTCAACTCTATAGCTGTGCCAGTGGAGAGTGTTATTGGCGATCTGGAGAAAGAGAGAGGAACCAGCCCCCAGACTGACTGTGTTCCCTGTGTGCTCTTAAGTGAAACTGTGCTTGACTGTGCCTGATGCAGAGAACTGCATTAGGAGATACTGTGTGTGGACCTGTTACCCTCCCAGTGAACATTCCCCACAGGTGCCAGTGGTGAGGATTGAGGTTCCTTGATCACTGGCTCAGAGGAAGGGTGTCACATATTGGTTTGCAGTGATGGGATCACCACAGCACATACTGGTGAACAGTGGTGAGGATATTGAATTCCTGTAGCCTGTAAGCAGTGGTCACTAAATAATGTGCTTATGCTTTCAAGCAGCCACATGGTAGTTTCATATCACAATAGTTTTATTTATTTTTTGTTACCTTAGTTAGTTAGGGAGAGCAGGCAAGGATGTCATCAGAGGATTATGGCAAGCCAACAAGGAGCCATTTGGCTGAGATGTGCCAAGCCAGAGGAATGGTGCATGCCAACCTGACTAAAAGGGAAATGATTGCAGCCTTAATCACAACTGCATCACAGACAAGCAAACAGGAAGACAGCCAGACTGGGCTTGGGAATGTACAGCTCTCAGAAAATGGACTCTTCCTCAGAGGACTTAAAAATCCTTCTGGAGTTAAACAGACTTGAACTGGAGGCCAAATGTGTGGAACTCGAATCATCAGAGTCTGTGTTTTTTGGAGGCTGAAGGAGAAACAGATGAAATTAGTATCAACAGAGAGACTGAGACATCTGGAAGCTGAAGAAAATTAGAGGCACAGGCAACATGAACAAGAAATTTTGACTGTTCGCTAGAGTCATGGAGGTAACGGGGAAGGGATTAACCATAACTAACCAGGAAGCAATAAATGTCAGTGAACTTGTTCCTCAGTACCAAGAAGGTGATAATTTTGATAGTTTTATTCATATATTTGAAAAAGTATACAAACAGTATAATGTTGACTGAGGACTCTGGGTACAGTTCCTCACCCCTTACTCCATGGTAGAGATGTAACTGCTGTTTCTAAATTGTCTGATATTGATTTTTTAGAGTATAACAAAGTAAAGAAATGTTTATTAGAGTGTTTTAAGTTAACACCTGAAGCTTATAGAAAAAAATTCACGAGCATAGATGCAAGACAGATGAAAGTCCGTGTGATTATATTATTTAGTTAAGTACTTATTTTTATAGGTGGGTGAGTGGGTGTCAGTCACCACTTCTGAAGGGTTGGCAGACATTTTGGTGAGGGAACAGGCCCTTAGCACTTTGCATGAGGACATGAGAATCTGGTTGGCATACAGGGAATGCAACTCTACAGATGAGCTGGGGAAAAAAGTGGTTCTCTACTTAGCAAGCAGGGCATCAATACACAAGAAAGGGATACCCAGTGCTGCACATGGATATGAGGAAACCCATGGGAGGAAGATGAAGCTGCCCCAACAGAGTCCACCAGCAACAGGGGAAGCCACTAATTTAGGTACTTGGCCAGGATCAGGGGTTAAATGTTTTAAATGTAACCATTGGAGACATGTATCATATAGATGTCCATGGAGGCAAGGTGGGGAACAAAAGGTAGGAGAGCCAGCAAATGAAAATAACGCAATGTCTGTGGTAAGTTGTCTGGAGACAAAAGGGATACCAAACTACCACAAGAGGTTACAGCCTATTTTAGTATATGGGAAACAGGCCACTGCTAAGAGAGACACAGCCTCTGACCTAACCATTGTGAAGCCTGCATGGTTAAAGAGGAGCACTACTTGCTTGGGCAGTCTACTCCAGTCAGAGCTTTAGGAGGGACCCCATTCCAAATACCTTTGGCCAGGTTTCACCTGGACTGGGAGGGTATAAAAGGAAGCAAGCAAGTAGGTGTGTTTGAGATATCCCTGCAGATGTCCTGATAGGGAATGATTGTAACAATGCAGTACTTGTGTGCATGCAGTTACATGCAGTCAGGCTTGGAGACAGGCATGTGGGTCTGGTAGCCTGGGGAGGAACCCAGACAGACTGCACACAGGACTGGTAAGGTGGCTAATTCAGGGAGGGAGCTACCCTGTAGCAGTGAGACTGAAGGTGAGCCACAGATGCTTGTGGGTACTGATGTTCCCTTGGACAGAGTGACTGCAAGGGCAGAGGTGAGTAGTAGTACCCAGGCTGATGGTGAGACACTGCTATGAGAGGATACCAGACTTCCTGTGGAGGGAGAGCTGGGAAAGGTTACAAAGAGAGAGAGCTGAGACAGGCTCAGCTCTCAGATTCTCCATTACAAGGCTTGAGTGAGGTAGGAAAAAGGGATTCTGTATATTGGAACAAAGGGTTACTGTATGGAGAATGGACCCCTGAGGGAGGGCTAGAGGGTGAGAGAATACAGCCATTGGTAGTGCCCAGAACTTACCATCTGGGACTTCTAGCTATAGCCCATGACATTCCCCTTGCAGGTCATATGGGCATAAAGTGTACCAAGAGACACATTATACAGAACATTTATTGGTCTGGCATTGCAAGGGATGTAACAGAGTACTGCAGGATCTGTGAGCATTGCCAAAAAGTAGGCAAGTCACGAGACAAGTTCAAGCATCCTTTGGTTCCTTTGCCTGTTATTGCGGAGCCATTTCAGAGGGTAGCAATGGATATTGTGGGGCCTCTGAGTACCCCAAGTTCCACAGGAAAGAAGTATATCCTAGTGGTAGTAGATTATGTTACCTGATACCCTGAAGCAGTGTCTCTGTCCTCCATTGAAGCAGCAAAGGTAGCAAATGCGTTGCTAGAGATTTTCAACAGGATAAGTTTCCTAAGAGAAATACTGACTGACAGAGGTGCCAATTTCATGTCAGACCTCCATGGTTTGTCTGTGGAAGCACTGTGGGGTGATGCACTTAAAAACCACCCCCTTCCATCCCCAGACTAATGGTCTGGTGGAGAGGTTAAACTCTACACTAAAGACCATGCTGTGGACATTTGCAGACCAGTTTAAGATAGACTGAGACAAATATTTGCCCTGTCTGCTGTTTGCATACAGGGAGGTACCCCAGGAATCCAAGGTTTTTCACCCTTTGAGTTGCTATATGGGCATCAGGGGAGGGGACCTCTAGATTTTGATTCATGATGAGTGGGAGGGTGAGTGCGAATCCCACAAGTGAGTCTGTTGTGGATTTGTCCAAAACCTCAGGACAAGGCTCAGGGAACAAATGGGCTTGGCTCAGGAGAACCCGGCAGAAGCCCAACAGCAGGAAAAAGGTCTGGTATGAGAGGAATGCTTGAGCCAGAGAGTATGCTGTGGGGCAGCAGGTTATGGTTCTCATTCCTGTCAGACACAATAAACTAAAGGCAGCTTTGGAGGGTCTCTTCAAAGTGGTAAGGAAGGTCAGTGCTGTTAACTATGTGGTAGAACTGCTAGGCAGGAGGTAGGGGCACAAATTGTATCATGTTAACACCATGAAACCTTACCATGATAGGGAGACCCTTGTGCTAAGTATTTTCAGTAGAATGCATGAGGAGTCCAAGGGGGATCTATAGCTACACAAGCCAGGCAGCAAAATCCCAAGTTCCTGTGGTGGAGCCTAGGGTTGTAGGCATATGATATGACAGTACAGCATTGTACTGGGGTCAGCAATGCCAATGCAGCTTGGATCTCAAGACATGGTATGGGGTAATGTATTCCCAGACAAGCTCATTCTTCTCAAGCAACATTTCTCAAGGGGCACTTGAAAAACTAGCTTGAATCTTCAAAGGGGGGAGAGGTGTAATGAAAGGTGATATGGCCAGCACAGCTAGCTGGAATTTTGTAAATAATTATACGTCATTTGTGAATATCAAACTGATTTATACAAGATACTTGTGTTACTAATGTATTAGAACTGTATGTTATGTATATATCAAACTGATTTGTACAGACGTTTGTGTTGAAACGGTATTTGTAAAGTGCTTGTGTTTGAAATGTATCCACAGTGTGCTCTACTGGAGAGAACAGAAATGTACATGCACTATTGTAACTGTTTAAATGTATATGTTTTAACAGAGGAAACTAGCAGACAGGAGATTAACCTCAGTCCAGCAATCTTTAAAACATATCTGAAATTAAATCCCTTTACATGCTAGGCCATAAAGATGCTATCTCACAGGTTTCAATGCAGCTAGAGACACAGAGTCTATACCAGGAAGCTTTCTGTATTGTCTTTGGGGTGAACTAATTACTACTCTGGAAGTGTGGAGATATGAAATTGTTTTATGACTTCCAGCACCTGCCACAGATCTGAACAAAAGCCCTTGTGCGTGTATAAGTTAGGTGCTAAATCCTGCCAGAGTCCAGCAATGGGGGTTTTCATGGCAATTAAAAGTCAGATGACCAGAAGTGATGTCATCCTGCAAGCTACCCTAGAAGTAATATTTTAGATATTATTTTGAGAAGTCTCTTAGTGAGACAGAGCATTTTGTATTCTGTTTGGTGCCTGACTAGAGAGACTTCTCATGTATTTCATCTTGCCTTGCCCAAATAACTTATTAGGGAATAGTACAATTGTCTTAGATTCATTCATGAATATAGTGAAGCTTCATTTAGATATTGTTTTTCTTTATTTGTCTGAGTCTGTCCTTCAATGTTATTTTAAATATTTCCTGTGATTTTGAACTCTGATGTCATTGTGAATAGATATTTAGTATTGTCTTGTTCTTTTACTATATATTATTAAATATATTTAAACATTTAATTGTGGCTGATCTTTGTAGAGATATTTATGTTTTAGCCAGACACCCTTTGTTAAGGGCCTTAAAGTAGTTGGCAAAGGGTTTTGGTGGCAGTGATAACTACCTTATAGTCTGGGCAAAAGACGCCATAGCTAGTAAACCTGTGCCAGCCTTTCTCAGGTGTGTGTGGTATGTGTCTATGTGCGTGTGTGTGTGTGTGTGTGTGTGTGTGTGTGTGTGTGTGTGTCTGTGTGTGTGTGTGTGTGTGTGTGTGTGTGTGTGTGTGTGTGTGTGTGCTGATCAGATCTCAAAGAGTGTGCGTGTCAGGTATTTGGGCAGGGACCTGAAGCACTGGTTGAACAGAGAAAGTGTTGGAGGACTTGGTTTGAAACCCTGGCTAAGGAATCAACTCTATAGCTGTGCCACTGGGGAGTGTAACTGGGAATCTGGAGAAAGAAAGAAAGAGGAACCAGCCCCTGTACTGTGTTCCTCGTATGCTCTTAAGGGAAATTGTGCTTGATTGTGATTGATACAGAGCTGCATCTGGAGATACTGTGTGTGTAGCTGTTATGTTCCCAATGAATGTTCCCCACAGGTGTCAGTGGTGAGGACTGAGGCTCCTTGATTACTGGCCCAGAGGTAGGGTATCACACAGATATTTAGACAATACTTGCATTCTTTTGGATGAAACTGTGGAAACATTAAACAACTTTCTGTTATTTTTAGAAGGACCCACTTCATTTTTAAGCTGATATTACCACACTGCTAAAGAGGAAATTAGTTATTTAGATGTAATCATTTATAAAGATAATAACTTGGAGGTCTTTAGCTCCACTATTTACAGGAAAGAAACATTTTCTAGTTCATACTTGCACTATAAGAGTTGTAATCCCTACAAATAAAAGTTTAGTTAAAGGTCAGATGGTATGCCTATCAAGGATAAACTCAGATGACCTAAAGTTTGAACAGGAAAGAGAGACCTTAATATGCATGCCCATAGAGAGAAGCTACAATAGGGATCTTTTAGATAACATCAAGAGGGGGATCATAAGTAGAAGAAACAATACATTTCACCCATCTTGACAGCCACTGACTCAGGTTATGCTCACCATAAGCCTTGAGAGAGAAATGGTGTCAGCCTACTGCAATGACATTCTTCTTCTTCTTTCGGCTTTTCCCGGTTAGGGGTCACCACAGCAGATCACTGTCTGCTCATGATTGGCAGTTGAGTTTTACAGTGTTGAGTTGCCAGCCCAGCACCCAACCTTCCACAGAAGGCACACACATGCACACACTCACACCTAGGGCCAATTTTAGTGTGTCCAATCCACCTACAGCATGTCTTTGGGATGAGGGAGGAAACCAGAGCACCCGGAGGAAACCCACGCAACCACAGGGAGGACATGCAGACTCTGCACAGAAGGCACCACAGCCAAGGATCAAACCAGAGAACCTCTTGCTGTGAGGTGGCAATGCTAACCGCTGCACTACCGTGACCGCCCAGCCTACTGCAATGACATTAAGAGCATTATTTGTAGGATATGGGAGATTGTGTCACACTTTGAGACAACCAGAGGAATTTTAGGTTTAACACCTGCTTTCATTTATAAGAGTGGGATAAATATGAAGAATTTATTTGACAGTAGTCTGGCCACTGTTGGTAATGAGCACATACCTACCAGGAAGTTGAAATGTATGAACAACAATGATGCTACATTAACACCAATGAAAAGGGAGCAGTTTAAATGTTTCACACATCCAAGTACCTTGGGAAAGTTATTTGCAGGTCTAAGTCAGTGCTATATCTAGCAGTATGTACTCAACACATGACACATTTTAATTTTGGAAAACAAAACACACTTTGAAGGAAAGAATCTATGAGCACACTTAAAAGGTGACTAGAAGAATGTTCTTAGTAGACATGCCCAGGGTTGCACTAATTGTAACACATTCCTATTTTCTATCGTTGATATGGTAAAATTTTGTTTAAGGCTCTAGAAGGTGAAAATCTTTTGTTGATTTGTAATGGGAATTGGTTCTTCAGTTCTCGGGTAATAGCAAGCAACAAAAAACTACTGTTTGATTCAGGATGCAGATGGTATGTTAAAAATGAGTGAACCCCAAACTTCAGAATCAGAAAGTAATGAATCTGAAGGACCACTACATTAACAGCCAGAAATGGTAGTCTGCACAAAATAAACACAAACAAAATAGTGCACATCAGGAGGACAAAGCTCACTTTACTTTCACATAATGCTTGTACCTTTTATATATAAAGTTATACAGCTTTAATGATAAGATAGCTACAGTAATCGGTATGTCATGTGAAATGCAATTCTTCTATAAATATCTGTTTGAATACATACCTTGGGGAAGTAAACCTACATCTACCATGTGTCTGTCTTATTTATTGACCATTCAGGCACTGCATACCCCCTCTAGCTTAATTTTTGAACTTTGAGGTTATAGCATCTCCGGGTAGATTATGCTAGGTTAGGAGACAGTGTCTGAAATAGCAGTTAGTCTGCTTTGAATTTTTCAAAACTATATAT
Organism: Protopterus annectens; assembly: GCF_019279795.1. Classification (NCBI taxonomy): domain Eukaryota; kingdom Metazoa; phylum Chordata; order Ceratodontiformes; family Protopteridae; genus Protopterus; species Protopterus annectens. The sequence goes on from NC_056728.1 coordinate 479,417,418, forward strand.
AAAACACCTGCTGCTGTTTTTAGTTTAACAACATATTAGTCCCAGCCAGTTAGTATTTTGAGCCCCAGGAGATCAGTTGGCTTTAATGATTCAGTAGAGATTCTGAACTGTGAAGGCACGTTTTCATTTTTTTGTTGTTAGGCACTTAGCTCATTAAGAGCTGTAGGAAGCCATGAAAAACAAACTAACTGCACAAAAATAACACCAGGGATTCTTCTGTCTCTATATCTGTGGTAACAGTACTGTGATGAAATTTAGTGGTTGTGTCTGTGCAACTCATTCATGTTTATATTCTTGGTGTGATACTTGGAAAGAGTCCCTACAGTACAAGATAGTTGTTTGTTTAGCTATCTGTTACAGCCAGGTGTGGTGTGTTTACACACAAACTGAGGCTACATTTCTCTGAATTCTAGCCCTGTGAAGCAAGAGTTATTATTCTCTGGCTAACTCAGCATTCCTCTTATAATGAGGTGGTCTTTTTTTCTTGGCAGGTTGCTTGAAGGCAGGTATATCATTTGAATTGTGGTAGTATTAGAACATTTACCGCTATATTTCAGGCTATGTGTAGATTCACTCTTCCCATGTTTCATTCTACAGAACTGGTTCTTCTATGTCTCTAATAAACAAGAATATTGCCTGTGACAGCTCAGGGCAGAACTTTAATCTTTTCACAGATTTTGGAAACGAAGGAAAACATTTCTGCATGACTTCAAAGGCTGATTACGAAATTGCTACTTTGTCAAGGGAAGTTTCATATTTTTTAGATTTGTCTTTTTAAAATGTGATGTGGCTGGTAGCTCAATGGAGGAATTAGGAAGGACAGAAAAAGTGTTAACTTGAACTCAGTTAAGGGGATTCTGCTTGTTGTACGTTTAATATAACAGTATAGAAGTGAATTTTAGGCTTCTGTTGTGAACATTTTATTCCACTTTGGTTCCACAGAGTATTAGTTTGCTTGACAGCAGTGTATTTGCTGTTACAGTCAGATGTAATGTGCTTTCATATGACAGGAGAGTTTCTCACTAGTTAGAATCATGCACTGCGTAATCATTCTGAACATTCACTTTCCTTATATGGAGGGTTCACTGATTCTGTGGGAGGCATTACACACAAAGTACAATTCTGGTTCCAGCAGCTATAAAACATGTTAGACTTTTAACTACTCTCCTTTTCCAGACTTAAAAAATCTGTAAAAAGGGTAATCTTGAGGTATCATTACAGGTAATTTGCCATAACAGAGAGAATGAACCTCATCAGTATACTTTACACACAGGGCATATCAACATTGTGATGTAGGAATACAAAGGGGCAGTAGAACTGATACAACAATACGAAGTGGATAGGGACTACTGGAATCAATAGTCACATGACTGGCAGGGGAAAAGATGGCAGACTGGATGATCCAAAAACATTTTCGCAGCTTGCATCATTTGTGCTTCTGTAACATTCCTCATGTTTGGGCAAAAAGAAGTATTCCTTGAGGAAAACCTAATGTATTTTGTTATATACTGGATATGTCCTGCTGGATAATGCCCACTTACAGTGGACACTGAATAAGAAAAGCTTCAAAAGAAAATCAGTAGTATGAGAACAAATTCATGTACAGAAACAAACATGCTCATGCATTGTTTAACATAATTACAATTTGTTGTGGTCAAAGTAGATGTTAAAGGTATTAAAGTGATAAAGGAATACATTCTTGTTACAAGCAAAGCAAGTGTTAACATAAAAAGTAGACATTATTGCTCTGTTTGCTCCCCCTCATCACTATAGACTTTATGCGACTGTATGTGCATGTTGTATGATATGGTCATATGGCAATATGAAGGTATGAGATGAGAAAGGGGCTAAATGTAAGGCAAATGAAAGACAGTAAGGAAAGAAAAGATAAATGAATCATATCAGCTTATTAAGAGACATAACAGGCAGTATGATGTGGTTTAATAACCTGCTAATAAAAAAAAAATGAGGGTGCATCAACAATAGTTCTGCTTTTGGGAAAGGTTATTTCTGAAAAAAGGATGAAACTGTTCAGACCTTTAGCAGTAGTGAAACAAAGTTCACAAGTTATTTAAGCAATAACCCATGCCTGGGTGTGGGTAATGCTGGATTTACCCATGGTTGGTGTGGTTTGGTCACAAGGGCAAAGCCCAAGTGGCCAAACAAAGACAATCATGGGTAAATCCAGCATTACCCACACCCAGAAGTGGGTTATTGCTATTATACAATGACATTATTTAAGAAAAAAAAAACTTACTTTTCTTAAATAATGGCATTGTATAATGTCTCCATGCTGCACTTCCACAGCTGTCTGGTATCCTGGAGCAGTTCTGATGTACTGCGCATGCGTATGCTTACGCAGTACATCAGAGCTATGTGTAGAGGAAGCAATGGAGAAAGGAAGATCTCCATTGCTTTTTTAAAGTTGTCTCGCTATGTTAAACGAGTTTAACATAGTGAGACAGCTTTAAGAAAAGGTCCGGAGAAAGGAAGATCTCTGTTGTTTTTTTTAAGATATCTCGCTATGTTAAACTCATTTAACATAGCGAGATTACAGCAACGGAGCTCTTTCATTCTCTGTTGCTGCCTAACACACAAAAAAGTAAAGATTTATACTAATGGAAAAAGTCCGGGCGACTGGACCTTTTTACATTAGTATAAGTTGGCTTTACAATGGGCACGCTGACCAATCAGCGTGCACATTTTGGAATATTAATGAGGGGACGTTATATATTAATGCATCTTTCATATATAGAATCTCCATGCTTGTAAGTTCTGAGAACCTCCAGACAGGTGGAAAGTGCAGATCTCAAATCTCCAGGTGAAATGTAGCAGTGCACCATGGAAATCAATAAGGTGCAAGGATTTCATTACTGTAATATATAAATAAATCACAGCTGAGAGTTTAAAATTCTGTTGTAACTCTAGCAATCTAGAGTTTTTAAAATATCTCAATCAATCAAACCTTACTTGTCTCTTTTAGGGCTAGGGGATTTTGTCTCTGGAATGCATTGGGAAGTTAGAGTATAGAATGGAACTTAAACTTCAGTAGAAAATGGAACTTAAGACTTCAGTAGAAACATGATACAAATGATCTTTATTTGTAGTGGTTTTTGAAAGAAATGTCTGCCTAGATGCTGGCTGGGTTTATTGGTAACAGTCTTTCAATGAGACTGACATTGATGGCTGTATCTAATGTGAGCTCCATATACTTGGTCCAAGATACCCCTTTAATAGACATTCCACCACTATTGTACAAGCTCATTGGTGTACTGGATTTTTTGAAAACATCCTGGCTTTGGTTTAAAAAGGGTTTAAGGTGAAGCTTTATATGTTTAGCAAAGGCTGTTGTTTGTAGTTAAAGTTATTCTGCATACAGTAAATTGGATGCTAATGAAGTCCTTACCACAACATAGAAAAAATGCATATTGTAGAGATTTCCTTCTACGCACAATGCCTTTCAGCAAGTTAACAAATATAGCAAAAAAGTAGGACCCAATCACTGCAACCCAAAGTGAGTCTGTCAGGACACAATTCACTGCTTTTTTTATTATTTGTCTGCTGCTTGCTTATTAACCTTCCCTTCAACTGATTGCTGTAGTTGTTCTCCTGTGGTAACAGCCAATTGCAGGAAGCTGTCATTCAAGCAACCCTCAGGATTATTCCTACTATGCCCTTAACCCCTTCCATGGAGGGTGTCAAGTATACTTGCACCTTGCAACATAGGATTCACATTCATACGCTTGCCCTATGTAGGATATCATGGACCTTGGTTTGACAGAGCCAAACACATGTCTGCAGCCCATAAACTACATGCTGAGCATGCCTTCTTCAGAAGGTGCTGGCATTGTAGTTGGCCAGACCATCTCCTTCCCCTCACCATGAGTGAGCTGACATTGGCCACTCAATCTTCCCTCCATTCCTTGCTCAGGTCTTTTATTGCCAAATTCACAAATTAATCTTGGGTCAGCAGAGTCATGGTCAGGATTTTGTCACTATGTGCAGCAGAGCTGGTTCAACTCATTGCATTTTGATTTGTAAATAGTTTATGAATCAGTGTTTTAAAACCCAACTCTTCTAGCGGATTTTGTATTCACAGTGTCAAAGAGAGAGAGAGAGAGTGAGAGAGAGCTAAGAAAAGAGCACAACTGTGGAGTCTTTGGCTCAAATTGTCTTTATTACAGGAATTTTGTTTCATTGCTTAAAAGGGCAGTAAGATAAGATTTTGCCAGAGTTTGTTTTTTAACTGTATTATGAAATGGAATAATTATCATCCTATTCCAAACCACATGGATCCATTTCTCCTGTATGTTCTGCCTTATTAAGATGGCAAGTGGAAGTGCTTTTAATTTGTTAATTGGATGAATGCATTTAAGATGAAGTTGGCTGAAGATAAGCCCGAGTTCCCAAGTGAATTGAATGAAGTATACATTAAACAACAGTTTCAAAGTTGGTACAAGATTCATCTAGAACTTGTCTTAAATACAAATTGGGTAGAGGATTTGAAGGTGCATTTGTGACAGTGTTCAGTAGCATTTTTATTCCTCATCAGACGTTTTCTGGGGAGCCTATGGCCATACCACCCTGAATGCACTTGATCTCATCTGATCTCAGAAGCTAAGCAGGGTCGGGCCTGGTTAATACTTGGATGGGAGAAGTTTTCTGGAGAGCTAGCTATGTCCTGATGCAGCTTAGTAGTTACATTTTCCTCACATCTAACATTTACAGTGTATTTGATTCTTAACTGCCTGTACTCTTGCAGAAATAAGGAAATTTTGGTTTTGAACTAACACTTTCACATAGAGTTTATCTTAGCATGACAGTAGTAGAGATTGTTCTAATATAATAAATGCTTAGAGTGGCAGAATATTTTGCTATAAAAATATTATAACTTCAATAAATAACCATATAGTTAAGTGGAATAATATGTTCATTTCCTTTGAAGATAGATTACAATTGATAAAAATTGCACTCTTATTAAAGATTCTTTACATAGCTTTAGCTCTTAACATTTCTCCTGGTAACAAATTCATTAAAGAAATAAATAACGTACTATTGCACTTCTTATGGTTTTCTAATAAGAATAGAATTGCAAATTCATACCATATTAGATCATGGGAACAAGGAGGTATAAAATTTCCAAACATTGACACATATATTAGCTCATCATTATTTAAAGACCTCATTAATTGGATTGATCCAAATTATAATTCAAACTGGTAGTCCCTTCATCTTATTATATTATTAAATTAAAATAATCAATTAACAAAATTCTCTTTAAGTAACTTCTATAATACATTTTGGCATTTTCTTTGTTTTACTATACAATATAACACAACCAAGTCCACAAAACTAAATTCTTTAAATCACATTTTAATTGCTTTAGGAAATTTGTCAATTCTAATGTAGATAATAAAATTTGGTTTGACTTGCTAATACCTTTCAAAATCACAAAGAATTTCCCAGACAAACTACAATAATGTCTTTTGGCTTTTCCCGGTTAGGGGTCGCCACAGCGGAACTCAGATCTGCTAATGATTGGTAGTGGATTTTTACGGTGCCAAGGTGCCAGCCCGACACCCAACCTTCAAAGAAGGCACACCCATTCATGTACGTACCTACCTGTATGTTTTTAAACGTCATTCGACTGTGGGGAGGACATGCAGACTCCTCAAAGAAGGTGCTCAAGCTGAGAATCGAACTGCTGAACCTCTTGCTGGGAGGCGACAACGCTAACCACTGCACCACTGTGGAAGTTCCCCAGACAAACTACATTTTAATATTTTAAATGCATGGGAAGATAAGAGCTTTATTTGCTGGCAACAATGTATAAAGGATCTAAATATAGTAGATACTCAACAACTTATAGATGAATATGATTTGCCATCATAAAATTGGTTACTAGTGCATAGCATACTAAATTACTCTCAAGATCTCTGCAGAGTCATTAAAAACTCATCTTTTCTTAATCAACTCACTCTAATATTTTGTCTGTCTGAAATATTAAATAATTTTAAAACAGATAACATTAAATCTAAATCATATGGTATATTAATAAAATATAAGTCTACCTTAGCTTTTAAGCAATGGAATTTTATAACCAAAGGTCTTTCTCCTAATTATTCTCAGTTGGAGAAATCAAACATTTTATCTTCTGCTAAATTTACATCCTGGACACAATATTGGAGCATATTTAATTGAAAATGTCTCCATAGAGCATTCTTAACTCCAGACAAATTAATTAAATTTAATAAAGCTGAAAATGCTATCTGTTGAAGATGTTTAGAATCTTGTAAAGCTGGTTGGTTTTATATGTTTTATGAATGTTCCAACCTAAGAAAATACTGGCAAAATATTGATGATTTCCTTAAAGCGTTATTTTCAGAATTTTTTTTATTAACTAAATCAATAATTTTTATTAATGTAAGTGAAGGTTTGATTATGAACAAAAACAATTCATATCTTCTACGGACAATTCCAGCTGTAGCTAGAAAATGTATTACTATGAAGTGGAATTCTGTCATCTCTCCAAGTTTTGAAGATTTCCTGACTTTGTTAAAAGAAATGATTACTAAAGAAACTAAAGCTAAAGAATAAATAATTCATCCAAAGAACTTCATCAACAATTTTGGGAAAAAGGTTTCATCCCTCATTGGGACCTTTCAAATGGACTCTAACTCTTTCTAAGCTCATTTATTTATTTTCATAGATAATGATCTTTTATTTAACTGGAATTACTTTATATAGTTCAGGCCTTTGTAAATAGTGTTAAATAGTTATTACGTTTAATGCTCAAGATCTATATATCAGATTATTTACTTGTTGTTATAATATTTTAATGAATATAATAAGATATTTGCAAAAAAAAAAAATTATATTTTGCTGCAGGACCAAAGAAATGCAGATTGGCCTAGTCTCTAAATGGCTTACTGAGACACACAAATATGGAAAGAGCTATGTCCATGTATACTGAAGTTAGTAAAATCAAATTAAAATAGACTGGCATGTTTCCGCATTATAATGCTGAGAAATAGAAGAATCTGATAACAAGAATTTACAGCTCATCATGGCTGTTAAATAAGTTCTTATGTCACATCCTTATATATTTGTACGAATGCCAAGTTTGTTTCCCTTTGTCTTCCACAAGTAGAATCATGTGTCTTCTTTTAGACCATACATCTATACACATTTTAGGAATTAACTGTAGCCCTATAACCACATGCCTATTTAATATTCCCTTCAGAGCTCCTTTTTTCCTGTTTTAAGTCATATTGCCTCATATTATGCCTAACTTTACATCCCATTAGTTATCATGTGTAATCTTGTAACTACATTTCTATTTAAAACAAGTAGGCTGTAAACTCTGGTTCTAGCTGAGAAACTAGGCATTCCCTGATATGTTACTCTTCTCATATATGACCTTTAGACCTTCAGACATATTTAATCATACCTTTGTTTCTAGTTCTGAAATATAGTTAAGATTTTTTCAGCAATGAGGTATATGTATCTGCAGATCATCTTAAGTGAAAACTCCAGAAATCGAGCAGTCCAGGTATAAAGTGAGCTCTTCTCCATGTGTGCTGTCAAATCCCATTTCTTTATATTAGAAAATGAAGTGCCCAGCATTAGCACCCTTTGCACTACTTTGTTGGTTTTAGTACATAAAAACAAGGACTCCCTAGTCACATTGTACTATAGATTAGATCTTTCCCTAATTTGTAGTAGTTTTAGTGTGTTTATATTCCCAAAGTGAGCAACTTTGCATTTCTTGGTAGTGATTCAGAAATACTATTATTCCGGCTCTTTCTTATTTCACCTTTCTCATTGTCTTAAACAGTTAAGAGCATCGTTAAAAAGGGGAAGAAGCATAACATTAAGATAATTCACTGTCCTGGGAATGTAGACCACAGGGCAAATATGTATAATTCAGTTCTGTTTTCTTTATTTTATTTATCCTAGTTCTGACACTGGAAACTTCTATCTACAGGTCTCTTGTCATTTTCTATCTATACAGCTACTCAGCTATTCATTTCTGCATTCTTGAGCTCATGTGTTGTTCAGTAAATAGCTGTACAGAAAGGAATATCTGTCCTGAATTTGAGACAGAGCAAACTGTTGTATACAGGAGGCAGATGAAGAGAAGAAAAAAAAGCAATGAACATTTCATCTAACCTGATATGTATCCTATAAAGTACTGCTAGAGCTCTGTCACAACATGGGTATATTCTTGTGTCTCTGCTTCTCATGTAATAGATCATCTTCTGAATGCTTAACAGCACAGTGAGATTGCAAACTATGACTCAAGTGCCATATGAATGTGAAACGAAGACGCTTACTACTTCAGTGGATATTCAAGAGGGCTGCATTTTATTATTGTTGCTTGGCATTCATGGGATAGTTAAGACAATGATACTCTTAGCCTTAATAATTACATGGTATTCTCATCCCATGTTCTGGGTAAAGAATAATTTGTATAGTTTATCAGTTTTGCATGTAAAATGTAAACTGAATTAAAAACAGAGGATGTGTTTTCCCTATCTGATTAAAAATGTTAATAAAGAACTATTTTATTACAATGTCTCTACCAGGATTCAGAATAATTGTTTTGTTAGCATTTCAGGCGGCAATGATGGGGTTATACTCAGTATATTTAGACAAAGCATTTTATTTCAATACAATTGCTATTTTTATAACAATAAATGCTACCCCAATAGAGCTAAACCACAGATATGAAAAACTATTAGAATTATTACTCATCATTCCTAATGATTCTGGAGGTATGTCATACTGCCTGTCATCATAATGTGATATTCAAAGCACTGAAGAAACAGAGAAGTTTATTTTTATGTGTTGACTACTGACCTTTCAAGTCTGTACTACCCTTAATGCTACCAAGCTGTGAATTAAGACCAGGCCCACATATCTAGTTTCTGTTCCACCCTTTCTTATATATGTTCTCCTCTCCACTTTCCCACCACTTTCACAGCTACAATTGTCTGTTCATCTTAGTACAGAGAAGTGTGGTTCTTGTGTACCTTACAGTATATGAGATGCATCTGTCAGCACAAAGAGCTCGTTTTACTACATAGGCTACATGTTATTAGCGAAGGCTCAGACATGTCATGGGATAAACTGAATATACACACATGAGCTGGGAGGAGAAAATTGAGCTTCACAGCTGTTATGTTGAACTTATTTCCATATCTGTACCATGCATCAGTCCTAACTCCACCTACTTTCCATATTTGTAACATGCATTAGTCCTAACTCCACCTACCTTCCATCTCTGTATCATGCATCAGTCCTAACTCCACCTAATTTCCATCTTTGAATCATGCATTAGTCCTAACTCCACCTACTTTTCATCTTTGTAACATGCATTAGCCCTAACTCCACCTATTTTCCATCTCTGTATCATGCATCAGTCCTAATTCCACCAACTCCACCTATTTTCTTTCACCCCATCATGCATCAGTCCTAGGCCTTTCTAAAGGAGTCAGCAGTCTTTCATTGCACTATCTAATCTGGGTGCTGAATCCAACTGCTCAACACCTCTCTTTGAATAAGTACTTCATTCAATGCAAGTTGTAACATGTTCCCACAATTAGGAGATTGTGCCTACTCCAACTATTTCTCTCCTTTTCTTTTCTTTTAGCTCACTATCTGCCAGTGCTGTGCAATAAGCTTCATCTTACAATGAGATCAAATCAGTCAATAAGGCCATTCAAAAACAACATTAACGCATATATGGGGAACATAAAATATGTACGTGAGTAATGCCAGTCAAGCTTCTCAAAGTACAGTAGAGTGTTAGCTTGAATATGTAAACTATGATCCAATGAACTCCTTCACTGTTTCCTCTGACTACATTGTGGACCTGAGTGATGACTCTTTTTCCCCTCATGACCTCAGAGAATAACAGACCTAGCTCCTGTCTGTCTCTTTTGATAATGCAATCCACCCCTTGACCATTCTTGTAGCATATATTTTCACTCTTTCTAGTAGCATTAGTTCTTTCTCCTTATATGGCCTCCAAAACTGGAAAAAAAACTGTTCCAACTGTGGCCAGAGCACTGAAGTGAAGACTGAAAGTATAATCTTTTTTCATGGGCTTGATGCCCCTCTATATGGTTGCCTTAGCTACTGCCTTATTGCTCTTCATCTTCTAGTTTACTACCTAGAACATTCTGTGTTTGCTTCATACAAATCTTGTCTGATACTATGATCCAGTCTTAGGTTATTTCCACACAGGTATAACAGCTTAAATATTTATGTACTGAACGTAAGGTGCCATGTATCAATCCATTTCAATAACTTCTACAAACGCCCTTTTAAGCTGGCTTCCCCTCCCCCACCATGGCCTTCCCGCAGTTGAGAGGCACCATCTAGAATCTGTGCTGCTGCTCACAACTCCTTACATTTTTGGGGGGATGGGGAGGTAGAAATACCTCGCACATTTTGGGGAGGTGGAAGGAGCCCCAAAGAGACACAATCAGAGCATTCAAACTCAACACAAGCATTGACCAGAGGTCAGGATCAACCCCTTCTTAACCATTATATCAACTGTGTGCTTTGACACTTAACATGCAGCCAGTACAAAATGACAATATTTTGCAACTGATTCACAGCGATGGGGAGAAGCACTATACATTCAGAATCAGATTGAGAAGTGATACTTCTGAGTCACTTATTACTTTTAAGGTCACGAATCAAGGGTTAATTTCTTAAAACATACATAATTCGCTAGCAATGCTGAGCAAAATCTTAATTACAAGGGCTATTAAATGTAATCAGACAAGAGTTATGGCATGAATAAATTTAATTATACTATGAGGGTATAATATTTCATAAGATGAAGTTGTGTTACACTTTTCTTATGGATTAATTAACTTCAGCATTATAGCTCTTAAGAATACATTTATACATTTATCAAGGTTTCACTGTTTCCTAGAGCTAGGTGGGCTGATACTCTAACCTATGCTATGTTTTTGCTCAACAGAGCTATCGCAGTAACTGCACATGAAACCAATCAATGGGCAAAGAATTAACTCAGGATTGCTACACTGAATATAGGTTGACTGACAGGATGCAGCCTGAAAGGTGGATGACATGATGATAAGGAGGCAGAAGACAATGCGAAAGGACAATGCAATAAAAAGTCAACTGGCTTGGGATGCAGAGTCTATATTCTGGGGTAGGAAAGCCTAGAAATGTTGTGTGAATTGTGGTGAGAGAGGCTTCAGAAAACTGTGAGGAATGTCATCAGAATTAATGACAGACTCATGGCAATCAGACTCCAGCATAAGGAGAGGTTAGAATTCATAATCTTAGCTTATACTCCATGGCACTCAGGCAGCAGTAGCAGAACCTACTAATTAAAGAGGGCAAAATGTGTTAGTGCTGATAAGTGGGACATAAATGCTCATATCGGGACAGACAGATATAACAGGGTCTGCGGACTGTCGGGGTCCACATGGGTGGGGTAACAGGAATAAAGAAGGAAAGGCCATTCTAGACTTCTGTTGTCAAATGGCTTGATGATGGAAAACACATGGTTCAGCAAAAGATACAGTCACAAGATTACATACAAAAGTGGCCAACATGCAACTCAGATAGACTTCCTCTTAGTAAGGAAAAGGCACTGTGGTAGTATCAGCAACTGGGGTAGAATATGAGCTTGCAAATGCATTCTCCATGAAACCATCAGCCCACAGCATAAACTGTTAGTTGCCACAATCAGCTGCAAGAAGTGGTCACAAAAGGCTGTAAGATCAACAGAGAGTAGTTCAAAACCATGATATTTACAGGCGTGAAAGGACATGACTTTAAGGAAATACTCATGACTTTTTCACCTGAGGAAAAACAGGCAATAGATGGAGACAAAGAAGACCAGTAGTATCTCAAAAAACACATGAAAAGTGTAGAACAAATATGCAGCCAAGACAGGTATGGAAATAAGGTATATAGGGAAACCTGGTGGTGGAATGCAGATGTCCAGGAAGTTATCAAAAGAGAAAGGGAGTGCAGAAAGAACTGGGATGTAGAAAAGAAGGATTAGGCTTAGAAGGAATACTGGTTGACTAATAAAGACACTAAAATAACAGTCATAGTGGGAATGAACAAGGTGTCAGAGAAGCGCTACCAGTTTTTGGAAAGCAACTCAAGAGATGGCACAAAGAAACTCTATCAGTTTGCAAGGCAAAAACAGAAAGATAAAGAAAATAATCATCAGAATCAATTCATTAGGTCTGCCCAAAACTATCTACTCACCAGTCCAGAGGACATACATGCAGATGGAGTATTCCATCAGCTTCAGCATGAAGAAAACACTGTAGAAGCTGTACTGCCCCATACACAGTCTACAATGAAAGAGGAAGAAAAATCCACCCCTGAAGAAGTCAGGACAGCACTAAGGAAAAGTAAATCAGGGAAAAGCAGCAGGCTCAGTTGAAGTCAAGGCAGACATGGTGAAGATGTTGGGTGAGTTAGGAGAGAAATAGCTCCTGAAGGTACTTATCATTGTATGGAGAGAAAGGTATTTCCCTGCTGACTGGAGAATAAGTATTCTTGTGAGTAACTGTTTTATATTCTGAGACTTGACAGTATGACTGCCATAACAGCAAGACTGAATTACTGAAATTGTGGATTTACAAATGCTAAGCCTAAGATTGCTGCTTCTTAGAATATTCCCTTTCCTCCAAAGTATAGCAATCTAAGAGTTTCTATACATAAGTTTGGGGTTATGGGAGGGTTTGCCTCCACATCAAAGATGCAGGGGGCTTGCACCCCTATGAAAATAATTTTAAATGAGAATACCAATGTTTGGCCTTCACTCTACTCCTGCATTTTTCAGATTTATTTTTTAGTAATTCTAGGGCTCTCACTTACATGTCTTAGAATTACAATAGGGAACCATTCTAGCACTAGTGTACAAGAACAAAGGAAGGACCAATGAACGGGCCCAGGACTGATGCTTGAGGGACTCTGCTTGTGACTGGCCTCTTTGTAGAGGTGGACTTCCCAATTCTAACTTCCTGGGGTCTTGTCAGGGAGCCTGCCACCTATCCATTGGGCTACATAAGGTTTTGCACCTACCCTCTTAAGTTTGTCAAAAATGCCTGAGTGGGGGATTGTGTCATATGCCTTAGCCATGTCAAGGTAGGCAGTGTTAACCATTTTGGCCTCATCCATTGCTTTGGTGACCTTCTCAAAGAAGTCAACCAGGTTAAGTAGGCATGACCTGCTCTTGATAAAACCAAACTGTATTGGGTCTAGTGTCTCAAGGGTTTCTATGTAATTAATGATAATTTCCATAATGATTCTTTCCATGGCTTTGCATATGAAACTAGTGAGACTTAAGGGTCTGTAGTTTCCAGGGTCTGTAGATGGCCCACCTTTGTGCAGAGGCATGACTGTTGCTGTTCTCCATTCCTGAGGTACAAAGCCTGTTTGGAGGCTACAGTTAAATAGCAATTCCAGAGGACCTAATAGATCATGTTTTGTACTATTTAGAAGGCATCCTAGGATATTGTCTTGGTCCATTCATGCAGTGTTCTTGGCCTTAGATACAGCATTAAGGATCTGTTCCCTAGTGCTAGCAGGAGGAGTTATATTTGATGGTATTTCCTGAGGGAAGGTTGAGGGGGAGAAAAGGGTAAAGTTAGAGCTCAATTTGTCTGCTGGTATGTTTGTTCAGTATAGGTCAATCCATTTCCAATGAGCTTTACACACATTTATGTATTGCCTTTGAGGTTGGGGACATAATTAGAAAATGCATTGTGGTTGTTCTTGTCCTAGGAGGCCAAATTTACCTCAGGTTTGGATTTGTTAGACTTTATTTGTCCTCTGAGTTGTTTGTTTAGCTTGATGACAGCACTTTTATACTGTGGGGTGCTATGTCTCCTAATTTTTCTCATGATTTACTTCCTACAGCCTATTAATGTTGTGATTCCACCAGGGTGGCTTGTTTTTTGAGTTAGTGCTGTACTTATTCCTGGTGGGTACAGCTGGGTCTATGTAGCTATTACCATGCTTGTATAGGGTTTCTGGGAACAGTTCTGCAGAGGCAGCGGTGTTCTCAGGGTTTAGGGGAGCATGACATTTTGAAAGTTATCACTTAATAGTAGGAAGTTAGTATTACAGAAGTTGTTAAACATTCCAGGGTTATCTGGGTTCCTGGTTTTATTTTTACTTCAATGAGACACCTTTGTGGTCTGACCTCACCAGAGAGGATATTACACTAGGGTGTGTGCAGTGCTTTTCCATATTAGAGAGGATCAGATCTAGTATGTTTGCACCCCTGGTTGGCATATTGTCAATCTGGTTCAGGAAGTTTGTGTTTACAAAATCCATGAATGTCTGTGCCTGCATGTTTGTTATCATATATGTTGCTAGGTTCATAGGAGGTTACTAGGCTAGTGGCCCTAGAGCTGTATGTTTGATATCATATATGTTGACAGGTTCATAGGAGGTTACTAGGCTAGTGGCCCTAGAGCCTTTACAAGCCTAGCCATGTTATTCCCAAGTATCCCCATTTGTTCTTTTTTGGGTAGTTAAGAACAAATTTATGAACAGAGTGGGTCTGTGATCAACACTGGCTACCACTGTCCATGAGGGAAAAAGGTGCCACCCCAGGGGCGAATTTGCAGTCTCCCATTCAATTATCTAGACTGCATTTGAAAAGGGTCAGTGAGGAGCTCTGTTTTATGTGAATAGGGAGTCAATTCCAGAGATGTAGCAGTTTCTGAGAGGCATATCTGTCTCTCCAGAATGATCTGTTAATGTCACAAGCTAGGTTGAGATCTGTAGAGCGAGTGACTCTTGAGCCATTTGACTTGCGGATATGTAGCATTTCCATTAGGGCAGGGTGGGAGATTTCCCTATAGGCCAGACACAAGTCACCTCTTAACAGCCTATAAGATACAGCGTAAGGTGAAAAGGCTTTCATCCTGTCCACATAGGTCATGATTTAGAGTCCCTGTATTTTCTTAGTGAGAAACCTCTGAGGTCTCTCCAGCTGCTGTAGGTGTCTAGTGAGATACATGCAAAAGGGTGCATTATATTTCATTAGTGGTCTGATGAGAGTCAAGCACAGTGGAGTTATAACATCCCTTGAACTGTATGTTATGCCCTTTCTTATAAATTGCACTACATATAAGGCTTTCCTTACCACTGTGGAGACTTGGTGGTCAAAGTTCAGATTGCTATCAATCTGTATTCCCAAGTCTCACACCACTGGGTTGGAACTTGGGGGGGAAGGGGTGCTGTCAATATTGTAATTTGTAGGAAATTCCATTTTGCCAAAGGGAATAATAATGCATTTTCTTGCATTTATTTTTAGACCATGGCTTTGGCACCAATCATTTGTTGTGTTAGCCCTTCTTGTAATATTTTGACGTCATTGGGGGTCTTAATGATCGCTGCCAGTTTGCAATCATCGCGAACTTAGTGAGCTAAAGGCCATCTACTTTGGCTAGGACTTCTGAGAAATAGATTCCAAACAGTAAATGGCCCAGCACAGACTTCTGTGGTCCTCCACTGGTGACGGGTCTACTGGTGGTGGTGGAGTCACCAGTTTTGACAGACTGTGTTCTGTCTGTGAGCCAGTTGGCTACCCATCTAGTAATGTAAGGGTTAATCCCTAACTGGGAAAGTTTCTTAATGATGCCAGAGAGGGGAATTGTGTCAAAAGTCTTGGCAAGGTTGAGATAGGCTGTGTGCAGTGTCTTACCTTCGTCCATGGCTTTGGTGACATTCTCAAAGAAGTTTACCAGGTTTAATAAGCATGATCACCCTTAAAGAAGCCAAACTGAGTTGCGTCCAGTGTTTTGAGGTTGCCTATGTCCTTATTGATAAGGTCCATGGTAATTATTTTCATGGCCTTGCAGATGAGGCTGGTTAGACTTATGGGTCTATAGTTCCCAGGGTCAGTTCATGTCCCCCCTTTGGCCAAAGGGATTACTGTTGCTGTTCTCCATTCTTCAGGCACATAGCCTGTTCTCAAGCTATGATTAAAGAGAATACCAAATGGGTCTGTTAGTTTTTGTTTTAGATTGTTTAGTAAACAACCTGGTATATTATCTGGTTCTATTGAGGCAGTGTTTTTGGCCTTGGCGAGTGCAGAGATGATCTGTTTTCTAGAGATGCTAGGCAGAGTACTGATGTCAGGTATGCTTTGGGATATGCTAGGTAGGGATAGGGGGGTGAAGTTTGTGCTGAATCTGTCAGCTAGCAGATTGGTGATATCTTCCTTTGTAGCATGAGTGATCCCATCTACAACCAGTTTGGCACATAGCTGGGCATTCCATTTTATAATTCAAATGTAGTTAAAGAATGCGTTATAGTTATCCTTGGCTAGGGATGTGATTTTAGTTTCATAATTTGCTTTAGAAGACTTTACATGATTTCTGATTTTCCTGTTTAGGCTTAGGAGGGAACTCTTCCTCTGCAAATATCCCTCTTGTTTTTGGACAACAGTTTCTTCCTCTTGTTATATAATTTGTTTATACTTGAAGTCCACTACAGTGGCTTGTTTTTACAGGAAGACCTGGTTTTGATCTGGTCAGGTACAGCAGAGTTTATGCAGTTGATTAAGTGTTTGTACAGGGCATTTGTGTACACTTCTGCATATTGATCATTTGTGTCTGCTATTGTGGGTGATATGAAATTTTTTTATATCATCACTTAGTACACTGTAGTCAGCTTTGGTGAAGTTTTTTATAATTGTTGTTCCTATGACGGTGTCAGTTCCAGTAGTTACTTCAAATGAGACTGATGTGTGGTCTGACATAACCAGGGAGGGCATCACGCATGGGGAAGTACAGTGAACCCCCATGTTGGTGATATGTCCAGAATATTAGAGCCCCTAGTGGGGGAGTAGACTATCTGTCCCAGAGCATTTTTTTAATAAAGTCCAGGAACTTCTGGGTAAGTGTGTTTTTGCTCATGTATATCCCCCCAGTCTATGGAAGAATAGTTGAAATCTCTCATGACTAAGGTTTTGGGCTGTATAGCAAAGGATTCCAGTAAATAGAAGTAGGCAGTGTGCTTATCCGGGTTCATGGTGGGAGATCTATAGCTCTCAACAATGTGGTATGGTACTTTCCCAGTTGTTAATTGGACATGGGGTAGTTCAGAAGAGTCATGCTGTTTGACCAGTCTCGAAGTGTATTTACTTTTAATGAAGATGCTTACACTTCCACCTTTGGTTTCCTCATGCTAATTTTGAGGTCTGAATATGTGGAAGGCATTGTAGCCTTGCATGGCTGGGGTGCTGTCAGCAGCCTTGAACTATATCTCTGTAACTGCATAGACATCAGCATCTTCCAAGGTGAGGAGTGCTTCCAGGGAGTGCAGTTTCATGTTTAAACTCATAACATTAAGCAGCATGACCCTGAGTTTTTCTGGATTAGATTTTGCTATGCTGGACAATTTGTTGTTTTGACATTGCCTAAAAAAGGATCTATGGGGGAGGCAAGGACCTTTGCCAGTATCTGAAAGCCTGGGGGGACAGGTGCAGATTATCTCTAGCAAAGCAACAAGTTCTGTCAACTGTATCCTCCCAGGCTGACAGATACTGGATCCTCCTGGACTGACACCAGAAGCTGAACCAGTTATTGAAGTCAATCATTTTTTTTTGTTTATATTGTGGCATTATCCTGGGTGAGGGTAGGATACAGCTTGAGGCTAGGGACATACCTGTCTGGGACACATAATCAGAGAGTTCCGTCATGTCTCTCTTCATATAGTCCAGAGAGGTACGTCTCAAGTCATTTACTCCAACATGGACTATGACAGAGTCATATTGGTACTTGTTGTTGAGTGACTTGAGTTCATACATGATTTGTCAGATCCTGGCACCTGATAGGCAGCTGATCATGACCTTCTCCTTGTCCAGTCTGGTGAGGGGGGACATCTGTGTGTCTCACTATGGAGGCATATATGGCCAAGACATTTGATGTGTTTTGCCTTAGGGGCTTATTTGTTGAGATAAGAATGTGTGTGTTGATATGTGTAGTGGTTTCTTTATGCTTATTGGTAAATGTATGTGGTGTGCGTTTGGGCGGTCTCTGTTCTTTTGATAGGGTTTTAGTGAGTACTTCTGCAAATGTGGGTTTTTCTGTCATGAGCTTAATTTGTGTGAGAGGTTAGGTTTGTGGGAGAGGTAAAGTGTGTGTGCTGGCAACCTGTTTGATGTCTAGTTTGTTTTTATGTGAGAGAAATGACTCCAATTCCACAGTGTATTTCCATCTCTCACGTAGGGTGTTAGTTTGCTTTAGGAGTAAATGGTTGTCAGTATACATGAAGCAATTGCTACATTGTCTCAAGATGCCCATATCAATTAAGCTGGCAGGAGAAATGATGGGAAACTGCCCATCCATTGTGGAAGAATTTTTCGGAATGTGGTATTTGGGAAGGAAATGGGCTAGTTGTACTTAGGCACAAATAACTAAAATGAAGCAGCAATTCAATTAAATACAGTTAGCAAAGTGCAATAGTGGCTTAAAATATACTTATTTTTCATTTTTCTAGTGGATGCCTTGGATTTCAGTTCAGATAAATTCCAGACCTCTGGCTAAAATTGCCAAAAGTTGAGCAGCTCTGGTAAACTGAGTACAGACCCGTGCAAACTGGAGACTTGTATACAGGCAAATTTAAAGAGTTTTAACACAACTACCAATGGGAAACCCCCAAATTGAGCCTTTGTCCAGCAATCCCCAACTCAGATAGGTCCTGAGCTACACACTTCTGCCACAAGGGTGCAGAAAGGCCCTCTTAATGTAAGATGGTTGGTCCAAGAGCACAGTGAAACCAAACAGTCTAGATTCTGCAGGTCTGAATCTAGCCTATGCTATGTAAGGCAAGGAAACACAGTTTCTACATGGGAAGGAGTAAGGGAGAGTCACTTAAATGTCAAAGTGAGAGTGTTTATTAGTATACTATTAGATGACTTGCAGTGGTACCACCCTATGTACGAACTAGCAGCTCTTTAAGCAGCTGTGAACAGTGGAAGACTATGGAGAGTGTTTCCTGTAGAGGATTTTGCACTGGAAAGGTTTGCTTCTATGCAAACATGGGAACTGTGTTTGTGCATCACTTAAATGTGAGGCTTTTATACGAGCAGGATGTAGGACTTTGATAAACTTAATCCCTCAGGCCAATTAGATAAAAACACCAAAAGCTGTCAACCAGTAGTTCCCACCAAGGTTGAATGTTGTTGTCTGCTCCCACCAGAGTGCAAACAAACCCTACCAATGTAGAACAAAGTGGCTTTGAGCTCAAGTGCATTAAGAAATGCCATACGACAGAAGTAAGAATTAATGCGATATCATGAATCCTTGGAAATAAATTAATTAACCCTAACACTAATGCAATATGCTCTTATGGCTTGGGCTGCCCCCATGAGTTCATTTATATCCATGTGTGGTGCTGGGTACCTCTCCTGTGCAGTGGGCAACCTGCCCTCTTCCTTCTCATCCCTTCAGCAGTGCTACACTCCTGGTTTGACAACCAGATTCTCATGTCCTCAGCCAAAGTACTGGGGGCTTGTCTCATGTCCAAAAGATCTGCAAGTATTTCAAATGTCATGAATTTGCACTGATGCACCCATCTGTAGAGGGAATAAAGTCTTTGATTAAAAGGTATCTTACGTATAGAGATAGTCATGATTATTATTAGTATTATTTTTATTATCATTATTAATATTGTTATTAATGCATTTGTGTATAATTGTATGCATTGCTTGCTGAGTGCCATTGTTATTCTGTATTGATTGCATTTATTAATTCTCCCCCACTTACCTTGCTAATCTTTGGATAAATAATGTGTCACTGTGTAACAAGGACACTGACAAAGACAGTGTCTAAAATTATCAGTTAAACAAATTTGTTTTTCTAGCAGAAAACAAGGGTCACTTGGCAAAGTGTTATCAGTTTTCAGCTCACCAAAAGGAATGGGAAGAAAATGGCAACACTTACAAGAAATTGACTTCAAAGCTTGATATATAAATTGGGCATGGTCGTCTCTGGAACATTACAGTGTCAAGAGGTAAAAAAGATAATAAAATCACATGTTATTGAAGGACTCTTTATGTTACAAATTCAGTCCCTTCCTCCCTCACTATATTTTTTTGTTAAAGAGCAATATACTTGGGCAGAAAGAAACAAGCTATGTTCCAAAGGATTTACTCTGAAATAAGAGTTATGTGTTAACAGCTGGGAACAGTCAGCAGTAGAGAGACATGACAAAAGTTTCCCTCCTCTTTGCAGGAGAAATGTACTGCAGAGACTTATGCAGTTAGACAGCCATTCAGTCTTCTTCTTCAGTCATAATGGACAGTTATACTTGGAAATTCAGTCATCTGAGCTGTCCAGCTAAAACAGTGCAGACAGACAGACTCAGAAAGAGCCTGCCTTTGGTATATGACTAGGATTGCTATACAGCCACAGTCTGTCAAGGGAACTAGAACTGTAATGTTGCATCTTGTTGATTCCAGGAACCTGCATCATCTACAGAGGTAAAAGAGATCTACTGGCATTAAAGAAGTGGATTGCCTAGGAAGTGAACCAGCCAGGTACTACCCTGCAATTAAATGGATATTTGCCCAAGGATGCCATTGTGGAAATGCAAATGACTATCTTCATTTTTTTTGTGGATTCCCCTAGGGAGTTGATATAGAACTCAGGACTGATTTTCCATGATCATCAAGGACCAAAAATTTTAAACAATGAGACGCTGACAATGAGGACTTTCAGATGAAAATGACTTTTTGGACTTCTAAATTGTGCGTTGACCTGCCTGACTTTGAGCTATACTGAAGTGATATAAATTACTTTTTCCTGTCTTATTAATGCTGTACAGCACTTTTGATTAATACAGACTCATTAAGTTATTCTCGTATTTTAAATTGTGTAATAAATTCTATTTGTATACAAGCTCAACTTGGTGCATGAGACCTGTTTTAATTCTTAGCTTAATTTGAACCTAGAACAACAGGTTTTGGAAAGTACTGAGGTAACTTGTTTTCACCTAAAGATCAAATGCATAGATTACTATATAAATATTAAAGTCCTACAAATTTGCTCTCATACATCTGTGAATACAAGTGCTGATATCTCCAATATATTCAGTTACTCTGTTGTCCAACTTCTGTGCTTTTTAAAATCTCTATCTGTGCATTTCTGCAGTTACCTTAAAACCTGCAGGCAAACATTCTTTAACTTTAACATAATTTAAAAACATCAGCATCTAGAAGTTTAGAAACTGCATGCATTGCTTTATTTGTGAGCAAAGGAGTTAAAAGCCACTGCTTTTGGTTTATCTGTTGCTGATTACACACCCTTTAAATGCCCACATAAAGCTATCAAAATTATTCCCTTCTTTATTGTGTGGAAAAAAAGTGTAGTGACCTCAACCTCAAGGGTTTGTTTTTTCCTCTCCGTATAACTCGCATACCTCTGGTGAAGAATGATCGTCTCTCACTCACTGCTTGTCTTTTTTTCAGAGACTGGCACTTCAAATGAAATGGACAGAACTGGCAGCAGCTGGAGCCTCTGAAATTTCAGTTGGGCTTTGAGGTCCTCCTGGGTTAGAACAGATTGTCCTTTGTATGCATCCTGTACACCAACAGCTCTCGTTTCAACATATTAACTTACTGGATTCCTTTTGCTTTGCACTGCTTTGCCATCTGTGCCATTTACATTTAATACAGTTCTTAGAAGAGCTAATTTTCTGCCTGTTTTCCTAACCTAAACTGACTAAAAATAAAATAACTGCTGTGTTCAACAAAGCCACTGTATATTTTACTTTGTGGCTGACAGGGTGCACTCACACCTTTGGTAACAAAGTTGTTTTAGGCAGAAAAAATGCAATTCCAGTATCATTACCAATGGCCACCAATAAAATGTGATCACCAGCTGGCATGTATGAGGTTTGAATGCCATTACTGCCATCTAGTTTAAGAGAAGGATGAAGCTGGCACCAGAAAAATAGTCTCTTTAGTCACACTGCCAGTATCCAACAAGTTAAAGTAAAAGAAGGTGCATGCATGTTTAGTTCAGTAATGAGCTCTTACAACTTGGCCATAAGAGAATAAAAGGAATCTGTACTACTGTCCTGGATATGGGCTCCCAACATCCACACCCAGATTTGATTGAATCTATGCCAGCTGCAGAGCTGATTCGTTGCCCTAGCACCCATGGTCCCTTTGTCGTCACTCCCTCAGTGAACCCCAGTGTCTTTCAGTGCCTTACCCAAGGTAACTGTTTTACAAAAAAAATGTTATTTATAAACACACACACACACACACACACACACACACACACACACACACACACACACACACACACACACACACACACACACACACGTACAGTCTTTCCTGAGAAGGGTGGCTGAATTCTGTAGTTCCCTATAGATTTCTTACTGGTATGGTAGCATCAACACCATTCCAGATAGTGTCACAAACTCATAGACACACCAGCTATCAGAAGACTTTTTAGCCAAACATAAATATATAAAGATTAGTAGTTCATTGGTCATAGGACAAAGTGACCTGATTACTTCAGAAGGCAGATATCTTGAACTTTATCAACCTGCAGTGTTCGATATCCCTGTTTTCAGATAATAAATAACAGAGCCATTGCTAACTCATTTATCACCCTGAGCAGTTCCTTTAGCAAAAATCACAAAGTTGTAGACAGAAGAAAAACCCTCCTCTACTTGCAGTTACTAACACACTGAGCTGCAATTGTAGTATTGGCATTCATTAAAAAAGGTGATATTGCCTATAGTTACTTATATGAATGCTGGCAAAGCACTTGCACCACTGTGGGAATTGCTGATTTTGCCCCTAACAGCTTACACCTGGGTTTGCTTGCCACCCCATTTATCCGGTCCTTGCTATGACTCTGCATAAATAAACAATGAATGCCAGTCACAAAATCTTGAAATTAATAAATTAACATTTCTTAAACAATAAAACAAAAAGTGTAGATACATATAAAATACATATATAAAGGAATATCAAAATAATAATCAGTACACAGATGGACTATGTAAAGAACAATCTATCTACAGCTAGCCTAATATCCTGCTTGTCTCTTACTAAAGAATTACTGGATTTAACTACACTTGGAGAAGTTAATAAAAATAAACAGGCAAATGCAGATTTTCACAGCACTGACATGAATGTACCAACATCTTTCTTACTATGAGAAGATAAGGTTAAGACTAGTCTCAAGTCTGTACATCACAGTTCCCCATTTCTGTTGAGAAAGCCCAGGGAAATCAGATTACATAGGTTCATAGGTTGGTACTGGGCTATCTGCCTGAAGGCATATATTAGCGCAGCCACGTTGTGCGGTATTCACCACCCCTTTGGTAGTTCCCTAGACCCTTGTACTAGCAGCTAGTACCCTTGGCCCCTATCTATTAGTGCTGTTGGTGTGATCCCCGGTGTGAACTTTCTGTTACCCATCCACTCATCAAGGTTCCTCTTGAAGAGTGATAGTGAGGGCTCTGTCTTATGTAGATCGGGACCCTGTTCCATAGTAAGGGAAGTCTCTGCGAAGGGAATCTATCCCTCCAGCATGTTCTATTCATTGTTGTGTTGAGGTTTATATCCCTAGAGCGTGTAGCTCGAGTAGATTTGGTTTTGCTAAGATGGAGCATGTTCAACAATTCTGGGTTGGACATGGCTCTGTACATTAGACAGAGATCACCTCTGAGAAAGCAGCATGCAACAGAGAACAGTCTTAGCTTTTTCAATCGTGCTGCATACGGCAACTGTTTGAGGCCAGTAATCCTCTTGGTTAGGTACCTTTGTGGTCTCTCCAGCTGCTGGAGATGTCTAGTCAGGTACATTCCAATTGGTGCATTGTAACTCAATAATGGGTCTGATGAGGGAAGAGTAGAGGAGCACCATTACATCCTTAGATCTTGATGCGAACCCTTTCGTGATCATATGGGTCACATAGAAGGATTTTCTAACCACCTTGGCAACATGGTTATCAAAGGAAAGCTGACTATCTACTTGGGTCCCTAGATCCCTTATTTCTTCTTCAGATTTCAGGGGATTACCTCCTATGTTGTAGTTTGCGGGTACTCTGTTTTTTCCAAAGGGGATTACTACGCATTTTTTTGCATTTAGCTTGAGACCTTTCCTTTTACAGAAAGCTTTGCATTACCTTATATTAGTTGTCTGTTTTCCCACAGCAAAAGCAACTAAACCCTTTTTTCCATTTTTTTGCATATAATGGAAAAGTTTCTCATGAGCAATGGCCCAGATGAATAGAGTATCAGTAGTCAAGCTTTTATCTACATCTCTTAACTGTTTACAAATTAGTAGCTACATCTTTTCATAGTTTTTGAGTTATGCTCCTCTTGAAGTGATCTACTTGTATTTTATTACTTGCTGGCCTTCTGAAGGACAAAGTGACATTTTAATTTTCAGCTGCAGTGCCATGTATTTTTCTTTCATTTTGTTTCCCACATTTACAGAGAAAAGTTTATGAGGTTACACATTTTTCAGATCAGCTGTGTTACCAGTATGAAATAAGTGAGAAAAAAGATCATGTCTTTGAAGCCTTAGCTTGGCATCACAAGGGGCACTGCAATCAGAGCTGTAGCTAGGTCATCTGTCACCTTTGGCAGTTCCAAGGACTGGTTGCCCCCCTCAACTCTAAGCTGGTGGAAAAAAAAGTAATGGAGGCCGATGCGATATGTGCAAATGACCCCTGAAGGACATATAGTTTTTCAGATACATGGCTTCTGAATGCACTTTTTTCTTTTTACTTTTTAAGTCTTTATGGGTACATTCATGTCAATAAATCCAAACCCCACTGTCCTTAAGGGATCATTTGCATATATCCCATGGCCCTCCATTATAGGAAGTTTAAGGTATCATGCAATGAAAACTCTAGCTTGGCTGGGTTTTTCTTGCAGTTTTTATTGGATGGCTTGCCTGTGTGACCTTTTTACCGTTTGCCATGGATTTGCTATAACTGACTGCATCTCTCAGAGAATTATGTTGATTTTTTTTTTGTAATGATAATTATACTAGTGCTGAAAGTATTCTGTATCTGTTTGGTCATTGTCTAAACTAAATAAGCAAAATCATGGCCAACATGTATCGATGAAGTGCGTCTGAAGTGTTTTTCTTCTTCTTACAGCTGTCCTGCCGTCTTTGAACAAGTTCTATTACAATTTGAAATTTGAACCCAGAATTGAGAGTTCATTCCCTTTCAATAAACAATAAGTAATGATTAAAACTACCCCCAAGCTGTTTACCATCTTATAATAAAATTCTGCTGTCTAGCTCAGGGTCTGAGATCATTTCAGCAGGCTTCCCTTTGTGAATGTTGCCTGACAGCTGTGTCTTAAATTGGAACTGGAAGATTGCTTCTTAACAACCCTCAGCGGTACACAATACTGGACAAAACAGAAATGGCTGCCCTGAGCTGTAAAAGGAGAACACATAGATTTTGTTCTCAAATTAACTAAACGAAAACTGAACGATTGCTAACATGGCACAGGAAATAAGGGGAAATCAGAAGAACTACGTTTGCAAAGACCGAAAGCTTATAAATGTATCCACAACTAGAAATAGAATTGTTTTTAAGAGAATGCCCTTTCATTCATAATGTGTGTGGTTGAACAACAGAAAAGAAGACACAAATCAGGAACTAAATGGGAAGGAAAGGATATTTAGGCATGCTTACCTCCAGAAAAAATCAAGCCATTAAGTAGTACTTTATGTCAGAAAAGTGCACCTTAAAAAAAGAAGAGGAAAGAATGCACTTAGAAGTAAATTTTCACTGTCAAGAAAATGACTCTCTGTCAAAAAAATGTTTCTGTAAAAATGCAGAAGTGCTGCTTATTTGCTAATACATTTATTGTACATGTCTTGTGCAGCTTTTACATAGAAGAAAAAAAAAGAAAGGAGCTTTCATGGAACTAAGAAATATGCACTGTGTGCAGTGAAGTAATCTTAATATTAACTGCATAACGCTTCTATTTTTGTTTTAAATTGTTATAAGACCACATTTCAAGCTTGCTGAGGAATACAGCCAAGCATAGCAAACTGTCGTTTATGTGCCTCAGTGAAGCTCAGAGCTGCATTACTAGCCTTAGACAAATTTTGTGCTCTCCATACTTAACCCCTACCTAAATATGAAACAGGGTACAAAGGGTAAGTCCAGATAAAATCAGAGTCTCCCTCTGATACCCTCCCTGCGGGAGGAGTAAGGATACCTTGTTGAAATTGTAAGTGCTTTCCTACTGATAGAATGGTTTACGCTTTGAGAATTGGAAATGTCCACTTTTACAAGGCTCTCACCAGACTTTGTTAGCCTGTTTTGTAACACATGTAATATGAGAGGCTGTGCCTGCATCAGTGGGGCTCATATTCCTTGGAACTAATTATGAAAGCTTTATTACAGAACTTTTTCCAGTCTGACTTGTCCTTATCAATGCTTGTATAACATTTAATATGAGAGACTGTGCCCACATTCATGGGGGGGGGGGGGGGGTATCATATCTTCTATAATATATTAGCAAAGACTAAACTTCTCTTTTATAGCAAAAAGGTTACAGTGCCTGCTTATAAGAGGCTCATATACAAGATTAATGTGACCAGTCCCCATTCTTCCTGATGAAGACAGGCCTTTTTATACATGCAGGGGGGTAGTCACTTAGAGCTACACTAGGTGACTCCCATTTTTTAAATAATACATGCATCCAGAGAAATAGCATACAGTGGAAAACAAGTCACGGTGGTCACAGCGCTCATTTTTCTACAGAGCTCATGAACGTGTACAAGTAGGAGGAAAAATTTAAGTAAAGTCGGAGACCTGAGAACCTTTTGTGTAGGCTTTCTGTGCCCATGGAATAAAAATCTACCAAGTGGTGAACTGCAGAGCATGAAAACCCTTTAATAAAAATAAGAATTTCAGATTTTCTTTGAGCATAGGCAAACTGTGGCTACAGTGTAAAATATACAGCAGTGTGGAGTGGTGCCCTGGGTGAACATTTTTTCATTGTACTGCAAATTACAGAAATTTTGTTAAATGCAGCCAAGTGGGTAGAATATCTAGACCTGGTTGCTGTGGGGTAGCTGCAGTAAGAGGGAGAATGTACCTGGTCTCAGAGCATGATTCTATGGTGTTTCAGTTTGGAGTCTTCATTATCAAGCTTCTTCCTGAGTCTAGCAGCTAGTGCTAGCTCTTCTGTTCAGATTCCTCCCCTCTTCAGGTTCTAGGTAGTGAGGTCAGGGATCTTCTGCTCAGATTCCTCCCCTCTTCAGGTTCTAGGTAGTGAGGTCAGGGCTCTTCTGCTCAGATTCCTCCCCTCTTCATGTTCTATTTAGTGAGGTCAGGGCTCTTCTGCTCAGACTCCTCCCCTCTTCAGGTTCTAGGTAGTGAGGTCAGGGCTCTTCTGCTCAGATTCCTCCCCTCTTCAGGTTCTAGGTAGTGAGGTCAGGGCTCTTCTGCTCAGATTCCTCCCCTCTTCAGGTTCTAGGTAGTGAGGTCAGGGCTCTTCTGCTCAGATTCCTCCCCTCTTCAGGTTCTAGGTAGTGAGGTCAGGGCTCTTCTGTTCAGATTCCTCCCCTCTTCAGGTTCTAGGTAGTGAGGTCAGGGATCTTCTGCTCAGATTCCTCCCCTCTTCAGGTTCTAGGTAGTGAGGTCAGGGCTCTTCTGCTCAGATTCCTCCCCTCTTCATGTTCTATTTAGTGAGGTCAGGGCTCTTCTGCTCAGACTCCTCCCCTCTTCAGGTTCTAGGTAGTGAGGTCAGGGCTCTTCTGCTCAGATTCCTCCCCTCTTCAGGTTCTAGGTAGTGAGGTCAGGGCTCTTCTGCTCAGATTCCTCCCCTCTTCAGGTTCTAGGTAGTGAGGTCAGGGCTCTTCTGCTCAGATTCCTCCCCTCTTCAGGTTCTAGGTAGTGAGGTCAGGGCTCTTCTGTTCAGATTCCTCCCCTCTTCAGGTTCTAGGTAGTGAGGTCAGGGCTCTTCTGTTCAGATTCCTCCCCTCTTCAGGTTCTAGGTAGTGAGGTCAGGGCTCTTCTGTTCAGATTCCTCCCCTCTTCAGGTTCTAGGTAGTGAGGTCAGGGCTCTTCTGTTCAGATTCCTCCCCTCTTCAGGTTCTAGGTAGTGAGGTCAGGGTTCTTATGTTCAGATTCCTCCCCTCTTCAGGTTCTAGGTAGTGAGGTCAGGGCTCTTCTGCTCAGACTACTCCCCTCTTCAGGTTCTAGGTAGTGAGGTCAGGGCTCTTCTGTTCAGATTCCTCCCCTCTTCAGGTTCTAGGTAGTGAGGTCAGGGCTCTTCTGTTCAGATTCCTCCCCTCTTCAGGTTCTAGGTAGTGAGGTCAGGGCTCTTCTGTTCAGATTCCTCCCCTCTTCAGGTTCTAGGTAGTGAGGTCAGGGCTCTTCTGCTCAGATTCTTCATTTTTTTCCTGGTTCCAAGTGGTGAAGTTAGTGCAAAGGACGGCTAGATAGCACTGTGTGGCTAGATAAAGGGCTGGAAACTGGGAGGGATCAGGTGGAAGGGCAGTTAATAATCTCCTGAGAGAAGGGGTGGTGCCATGGGGCCCAGGGTGGGGTAAGATGATGTAAGAGGCTGATGTAATCAGTATGGGTGTGGGCTGTCAATAAAACTAGGAGGCTAGTGTTTGGCTCCCTTTTCTCACTCCTAACAACAAAAGGAAGGGCCAAGTGCCAAATGAGTTGTAGAAACATTTTCAAATAACTGAAAGTTGCTGTTTAAGTTTGTGCACATCATGAGCTAAAATCATTTTCAAACTCATGACAGTTACTGTTTAAATGTGTACACATCCTGAGATCACAAAATAAATAAATAAAATAAAATAACCAGTGCAGCTTGTTTCCCATGTTACTAGTTCATCAGATAAACCATACCAAGGTATGTGCGGTAATTTACAAATCGAATGTCTTGATTTTTTTTTCATATTAATACCAACAGTTAGAGTTAATTAACAGTCCTGTGTACAATCACACTTTTAATGGAAATGCTTGAGTTTAGACCAGAGTGATAGTGGGCATCCAACCTGACCCACCAGCTTAACTCCATTTTTTTTTTGAGGATGGGATTTTTGTTTCCTCAAGTAGACCCACAATGAGCTTGTCCAGGATGTGGAAGTTTAAACTTCGATGGTCTGGGAGAACACAACAGTGCTTTGCTAGTTAGTTTTTAGGATTTCAAGTCTGATGTCAGACAGGTGCTGTGCCAACCTGATTTTGAACTTGTGTCACAGTTTTTTCCATATGTAAAAAGAACTGCAGCCATTACACTGTACACAGCATATCACAAAAGCAGTATTGCAATTTCCAAAACAAGTGCTTTTGATTTTTCTCCTGAGTACTGGACAAAAGAAGTAGTCCTTGCTGCTCATGTATTTGCAGTAAGTGCAAAAAAGGGGCCACAGTGGTAAGTTCCTGTGTTACTCACTCACTCGATGCCACATCCAAAATGGATTGATCAATAAAACAGTTGTATAGCATCTAATAGCTGAAAGATTTATTAAAACTAATGCTTTCATCCAACAAAGTATTACGACTTCATCAGAGTATAAAATCAATTAGACAAAAACCTATTTAAAGCCTTCCAATGAACCAATAAGCATTCCAGTTGGTCAACAGGTCTATATCACTTTGTCGAAAGCTTAATTCCATGAACACCTATTCATTGAACCCTAATCGTCGAACACCCTTTCATCGAACATTTACATCATCAAAACTTTTTCCTAGTGAATGAAACTACTTGGCCACCAGAACAATTGTAACAACAACACATTATTTTAAACTCAGCAAGGTGGGAGGCTGCACCCCCCAATTATATATACCCACTGTGAGATCCCACTACATTGGGGAAAGGGCACATTTGTAATGATGGCCAACTAACTCCCTTCCCTAGGAAAAAGTTCAATGATGTAAAAGTTCGATGAAAGTGTGTTTGATGATTATTGTTCGATGAATAGGCAAGGGTGTTTGATGATTAGAGTTTGATGAATATGCATTTGTGGAATTAAGCTTTTGATGAAGTGATAGGAGCCCTTGGTCAACTAATGACTCAATTAACTCAATAATTAGAATAATGAAAACTTACCTAAAAAGAATACATATGAACAGCAATATCAGCCCATATAAGCATTATAAAAAGTAAACGCAAAACAAAATTCCATAACCCCTTAACTTTAAAGCAATATTAACATATTTACTACTAGCATAAAACCTCAAAAAGGAAGCCAATAATACATAAATATGTAAATCCATAAATATTTAAATGATTATAAATACAGTAATATTTAAAAATGAAAATTAATAACTAAGTGCTTTAATTTTGAAAAAAACTAGAAAGGGAAATGTGGTCATTAAGCCCCCAAGGTCTGGTCACATTAGTTATTATTTGCCACTCAGTTTCTTTGACTTCTAGCCAATAGGTCCTCCCTTTTACCCTGTTACACAACCATTGTTAACAAAAAACATAAAACTGTGACCCTGGTTCTTCTCAATATGTCTCCATAGGGCATTGGACGGGTTCTTATTGTTAATGTCTCTTCTGTGCTCAAACACCCGTTCCTTTAATCTCCTTTCTGTTTTTCCTGTATAAAAGGAGGGACAGTCTTGACATGTTGGCACATAGACAAACATTTTTGTATCGCACGTATATTTAGTTGGGCAAAAAATTCTCCCATATCCATAAATGCATACAAATTCACCCTCAAAAATAAACCTACATTGGGAGCATCTCCCACATTTGGTCATAAGGTCATTTTTGTGCTTCTGGTTGCCATCAAAGTTCATAGATTCAAAAAAAATCTTAAAATTCCTGTCCCTTCTATAAATAACAATAGGTTCTCCTCCCAGTTTGCCCTTGTCTGTCCCCACAATATCAGATTTCCAATTGCTGGAAACAGTATTTCTAACATTTTCAGTCTCAGTATTATAAATAATGATAACACCGTTTTTAGAATTTTTGGGGTTATTTGAAGTCATGTTCTTATTTACACAAGTGGACAAGCCAGTACCCAGGAGGGGTTTAAAAGTGCCATTAGTTCTTTTATAAAATCCTATAGGGTAACCCCTGTTAAGTAACATCACCTTAACCTTGTCTCCTTCTAAGTAAAAGTCATTAAGCTCAGACACCATTCTGGCTAACCTAACTAATTGCCCTTTAAGTAGGGCTCTTTTTTGGTGTAATGGATGTCAACTGCAGAAATGGAGCAGGCTGTTAGAATAGATGGGCTTCCAATATAGCTTAGATATAAAACCCCAATAACGAGGTCAATCAATATTTTTGTATACAGGTAATGAATACTGATTTGGAATTCTTAATCATAAATTTTAAGAAGTCTGCAGTGTTGTTAATAAAATTAAAATACTCAGTTACCCTATCATCAGTGTCCGACCAAAGAATCACAAGGTCATCCAAAAAACATCTATAATATACCCATGAGTTGACAAACTCTGAATTGAAAAAAAATTCTTTTCCCAATAAGATAGTACAATATTGGCAAAAATGGGGGCGCAAGCCTCCCCCATTGCTACTCCTGTGTTTTGCCTGAAAATGTTTCCTTCACAAAAGATGAAATTATTTTCAAGAACCATCTCCACTAAGGTTCTCAGTACATACAAGATGTTGTTATCAAAACTACTTTTGGCAACTAAATAGTCATTAAACCAGTCAATTCCGCAACAATGGGGTATGACCGAAAATAAATCTGTGACATCAATAGCAACTAAGGTAAGTTGTTCCCTATATAGATCTTTGTGTATTTTTGAAAGAAAGTTTCAATAATCCTTCAAAATTTGACCCACATCCTGCAGTACCTCAAAATCAATAAACTTAGTGAACCCATAGGTTTTTGATCCCTTTGCATCAACAATGGGTCATAAAGGGGGTCACAAATATCTTTCTGTGTTTCTGGTATCCCAAACAATACATGGAATATGGGGAAAATCTACTTTAAGGTAAGAATATTCTGATTCTATAATTGGTCCCTGCAGTAATAAATCACCCGAAATAACATCCATTTTCTGGTAGGCGATATTAATTTTGTTCCTGGAGATCTTATCATACTTTTTTGTAAACATGATCGTTTCCATTCTACAGTTGTAATCTGTGTTGTCCATCACTACTAACCCCCCTCATTTTCTGTTTTCATAAATCTTAACCCCTTGTTTGCACTTAAATCAAGTATTTTTTGGGTCTATGTTTAGTTCATCTTTCTCATTTTCGTAAGTTTTTCTGTTGTGCTTCTCAAGTCTGAATTTGCAATCTACCCAGTCCATAATGTTTCTGGCCGTCTTGAAAACAAAACAAGGATGGGGTCCTAGGAGTTTTCTAGTTGTTTATTGTCTGTAATCACCACCCAGTTGTTGATCATGATCTTTCTGATTGTTTTGTAATCTACTGTAAAAGTCAGCGCTATGCTCCTTTTTTGTCATTCTGTGTATCTTGGTGTTGGTTTCTGTTGAGCCCTAGGAGTGTCTTGGGAGGAGGGGATGGTCCCTCTGCATCTTTTAAAGTTCGGATCTGGTTGAGGATGGAATTCAGTAATCTATTGCTGTACCCTCTAGCCAGGAAGTCTTGGTGTAGGCTGATTAGATGTGTGATGAAATCTCTAAGCTCTTTGGAGACTCATACAATTCTTATCCCCTGAGAACATTTCTAATTGTGATCTGGGGATGCAGGCTTTTATTGTGCAGCATCATATTAACCCTGGTTGGTTTTCTGAACAGGTTATTGGAGAGGCATTTGTTTTTGGTGTCTTTAAATATAGTTGTGTCTAAACAGCTAACTGACGACTTGCTATGAAAGGTTGTGAATCTCCGGAAACTAGTGGAATTTCTGATATGGTTGTAAAAGTAATTCAGTGTGGCTTCACTCCCTTCTCAGATGATAAAGATGTCATCAGTGAAATGGAGATAACATTTCAATGATGCAAAATAGGGGCTTTGGTACACTCCCACCTCCTCCCATTTTCCATTTTCTGAGAGTTACATTGGCCAGGCTTTTGCTGTTAACAGCTTAATCTTTCCATGCTTTTCCCATGCTAATCATGATATCTACTGGCCAGGAGCACCAGCAAGGACTAGTTGTTTTGACATATCCAAGTGTAGAACAGTGCTAGTATCTGTCCTTCAGTAGAACATATTGACCTACTTGCATACGGCACATAATAAGGTATCCATGACACTGCACACCATGTTGAGAATGATGAAACATGTTTAAGTACCATTACTTTTTAACTGGGGAAATGCATGTAATGGGTTCATGATGGCTTCTGATGCTCAGTGGAATACATGTTTGCATCAGCCTTGTATTATTCTCTAAGCTTATTTTACAATCTTGTAAAATACACAGTGTTTGTAGCTTATTATCCTATACCACAATAACCATTGGCTTACTTATATGGAATCAGTTATCTTATGGTTTTGTAGCTATCAGACACAAGAAAAGAATAAAAAAATGCTGATGACTATTTCATTCAGGACTGGACTGAGGGAAGTTGCTGGATTTGGTGAGTACTGGATAGCCATTAGCCACGGGAGCAGACGATATACTGCCTGAGATGGATTACAGAGCACTGAAGGTTACATATGCACTACAGAGGCTCAACAACAACCAATTATCTATATCAACTTCAAGAAAGAAAGAAATGAAACATAAAAAGGGCTACTAAAAAGAAAGGAGATAGCTGGACAATAACTGTACAACAGGAAAGCCCTAATTGTCTGGAGACCCTGGGCTGGGAAGGGGAAATGCAGTGAGATGTATAAGGGAGTTAACTGTCCAGAAGGGAATTTGGAAAAACTGGTCTCTGGCTGAGATGGGCCTTTTGTTTTTGTATATGCACACCCCCTTCTCACCTAGCTTACGTAGTTCTCATAATGGAAGCAATGATACAGGAATCATAAAGTGGAAAATAACATTGAATGACTAATCTTTGAAAACATGATGTAATTTTATAAAATACTATTTATACAGAAACATCTGGACAAAAAAAAAATGCCTTCACTTAGCCTACCTGGTAAGCTGTCAGCAACCAATGAGAATTCTGAGATCCTCAGGTGCAAACCTTCTAGGCATTGCAAAGGCAACAGATAAACATACTCATAGACAATGCATGAATCTCTTTATCACCTGGTAAATATCTGTGTCCAGAACTCAAATAGTTTGATCTACTTATCTAAAACTGACCACTGCGAAACAGTAACTGCACAAACTGTTGGTTCACCTAACTCCATGAACCAAGACATTATATTTTCCCCTTAACTTTGGATCTCATATCTCAGCCATTCTTCCTTGCACATTCTGGCCCTAAGTATCAAGAGTGATATCCTTCCTGTTATCTTGACATATCAGTCATATGCTGACTTCCCTTCGGGACTTTCTCATAGTATCACCATTAACGCTCGCTTGTTACCCAGTCTAATGTCCTTTTAATGTGATGATTTCTTACATTGATTCACAGATTAACTGGTGTTTTCTGAAGGAGATGAGCACCTTTTCATACATACATAATTCTATATATGTTTTTATATAACTGCAGCTGAATATTTGTTGCCCACTGAATCTACTATATAGTGCACTTTACCTATGTATGCTCCCTTACTAGTTTAAATAACTTGTATTGCATCAGCCTTGTATTATTCTCTGTGCTTATATTACAGTCTTGGATTTTCCAGTATTCATATGCTTAACTGTATTTATGTATTTATTTACAAATTTGATAATCGGATGAGTGGACTGGTCAAATGACCCTTTTCCATGACCTGAGTCATAGGCATGCAATACAAAGATATAACAGAATAAGTTATGCACAGCAGTTTTCATGTTGTGCACATTTATTTTTCAAATCACGCGAAAACAATAAAATAAAATAAAGGCATATTACAAAATATTTGCAAAAAGAGAGTTTGTGCAAAGTTGGTTTATTCATACATTTACAGCGCAGAGTGCCCAGTAAGTGTGAGTATTGTGACATTATAAATGTGATTAAGTTAGCACTCTTATTAATGTTTGAAGGGAGGGAGCTCTAGAAAGCAGACTAGAGTTTGTGAAAGACCCTTTGTGTAGCATATAAGGTAAAGAAAGGCATTGCAATATGATAGCCTGAGAGTCAGTAAGGGGCAGAGATCAGGAGTTATTCTGTTGATAATGGAGCTGGGATTCAGAAAAGGCTATTGCCAGCAGTAAGCCCTAGCATAAGCAGCCAACTACTGGCTGACACCATTTTTGATTCAGAGACAGACCCATGGCAGTGATTCTACACAGTCAGTGGAATCACCACAGTGGGCCATCTTCACAGTCATGCTAAATGTTAATGAGACATCTGGGGGGAAACAGCCAATGCAAATTAGCAATGCACTCTCCCCTCAGAAATGAATGCATAAAGAGATTCATGGAATAGTTTGGCTGGGTAACTTAGCATAGCTGTCCATGTTAATGAAAAAAGTTAAATTGCTGCAATCTCCATTATAGTCACTGGAAGAGACCACATGGCAGATAAAGTTACAGAGGAGAAACAGAGATGTAGTGCTGGGGTGTCTGTCAGTGAGTGTGCATGTGTCTGGCAGTGGAAGTGTGTATGTACGTGTGTTTGTGTGTGTGTGTGTGTGTGTGTGTGTGTGTGTGTGTGCATGTCTACAGCAGTGTGGCAGGTCTTAGATAGCTGTGTGTGTGTGTGTGTGTGTGTGTGTGTGTGTGTGTGTGTGTGTGTGTGTGCGTGTGTGTGTGCATGTCTACAGCAGTGTAATAGGTTTGGATAACTGTGTGTGTGCGTGTGTGTGTGTGTGCGTGTGTGTGTGTGTGTGTGTGTGTGTGTGTGTGTGTGTGTGTGTGTGTGTGTGTGAATGCGTGTCTGCCTGGTTGGTCATAGTAGGGGAATCAAATAAGGGATCAATAGTGTAGATGTGTGTGTGTGTGTGTGTGTGTGTGTGTGTGTGTGTGTGTGTGTGTGTGTGTGTGTTTGTGCACGTGTGTGCGTGCATGTGTAAATTATTGAGTCTGTCTGAGAGTGACTTTGAATGGGGGAGGTGTCATGTTGATAGAATGTCTGGGTGTATGTGGAGATGTCTGTGAATGCAAGCGTGTGTGTGTCTGTGAATGCCTGCAAGTGTCTGCACTGCAGGAGTACTGGGGGGGGGTTCTGTGCCAATGTGATGCATGGCCCACATGTGGTAAGTATTGCTGACAAGTACTGTTTAACACTGGAGGTAATTAACACATGACACAGAGACATGCAAATGAGCTAATAACGAGGCCTTAATCATTATGGCAAAACGTATCTCTGAAGAACATTTGCAACCTTTGCCCACTGCAGTTTCTAAGACTGCAAGGATGTTATCTGAATTCCAGCCTAAGAGTTATTATTGACGTTAATTAGAAGAGCAAGGGGTAGACAAAAATGTATTTACTTTATAGGAGTTGTGGAATATTGCAAGAGTAGATAAATATAAATGGAATTATTTGCAGTGATATACAATATTATCAAAGAGAAGAAGTATTATTTTGTAGATAGTTGTAGATTAATAGGACGAGTATTAGTCAAGAGAAGAAGGCTGAAGTGAAATGCCCTATTAATCTAAGATTTATGAATCAGCAGATTTTGTTTAGGGTTTTCTGCATTATACTTGCGTTTCCTAGGACTATTAATGCCAGTGAGCATTCTAGATTTGAAATAAGTAGGAGTTGTCTATAAAACATCAGGCATTAGGGCGAAAAGGTTGATCATTTTCTATATTGTTGAAGAATTTTTGAGTAGATCATGTGAATGCCAAGGGACTAGTGATGGTTAATGGGGAACCATTGCCAAACCTTTATGGTGCCCCAAAAAACTGTTTTGGTTTTGCAGGAGTTATTAATATATCTTTCCAAATGTTTGTCTTCTTTTATATCAAACCAATGTAACAGTAGTGGAGCGTATATTCTGAGAACAACTTTCTAAATTCAGTACAACAAAGCAAAATAAATATGTACCTAAACACAAACTGATATGCTTGACCAAATCTGCCCCTCTCTCAGTGAGGCATGTAGAGTGAATAGACAGGTGAAAAAGAAAGGAGTTAAATCTTGTTTTTCTTTAATTGCATGCTCATGTGGTATTTCAGAAGGCAATGTACCATTTATAAGGGTGATATGTACAATTAATGTGTGTAAACCTGAATTACATTTACCTGTAAGATGGTATGTACGACTGTACTATGGCAAAAAGGGTGATCTTATGCTTGTTAGCATTGATTTAAATGCAAGGGAGGGCATACATGTTTAACATGGACTAATAATTTTGATAAGTACATCTGAAAGATATGATAAGAATGAAATTTGAAAGCCTGATTTGATTTGAGGCAACAGTGTGATGAGGCAACGTGGCACAGTGTATGCTGTTGCTACCTAACAACTCAAAGGACTGGAATTAATTTGTGATTTCTTATTACAAGACAGCAGATATGGCAGTATATTTTCTGGACAGATGTGAAATATATGTTTTCAAGGAATAAACCTGTTAGGAATGCAATACATCCTTGTTTAACCATGTTATAATCCTTATGTTGTGTAATGACACAAGTGTTAAATGTTTATCCTGTACTTGCTTGTATAGTCTGGAGGTTTGAAAATGACATCATCTGGCTGCAAATCAACTTTCTCTACTCTTTGGTATCTCAAGGCTTCTTAATGGATTATTGTTCTCTGTTTAGAATAGTGAAACAAATTATGTATTACATATTGTGCTGCATTCTGAAAGGAAAGTTTTATTTCAAATGTCTTGGAATTTTGAGATACCGAATTTTTAAAATTTTGTTTTAAAATCAATGAAAATTTATATTTTATTTTACTACTATTAAATTAATATTTTCATATTATTATTTAGATAGCGTATCAGTCATCATTATTTCATCTATATAGTAAGATTTATTTTCCTTACAGTTGCTTAACATTTGTGTGCTTGTTTGAATATTTGTTTTCTAAAATGTTTTGTGATAAAGCACTGTATAAAAGCTGAGTTGTGTCAGGAATGGGTGAAGGCAAGCAAAGATTTAATATAAACGAAGAAATTATAAATAAGACGTTATCAACATGGTAGAGTAAAGGAAGTGCATTTCATTCATGACAGGCAGCGGGTTATATGCAGGGAAGTATTGTCATGTCAAGTGTTACAAATTGCACATAAGAAAATACTGAAACAAATTGTATTGATGAGCACAGAATATAACATCAGGTAGGAGAAATGGAATGGATATGTAGTGTGGATGTTGCATAATTCTGTCAGTTTTACACATGACTTTTTCTACTTTTGTAGGGTAGCCAGAACTGGCAGAGTCAGCAAAGAGAAGATAGAAAAGCTTTAAAAGTGAATGTAACTATTACAAACAGGTGGGATTCATGTTCATAGCAGACTGGGGGAACCACAAAAGTTAAATGGGGAGACATGTTAAAAGACAGGCAGTGAGCTATATATCAGAAAAATAACTTGGTTAAACTAAGAGTAAGGGATGGCTGGTAGAGAGGAAAAAGAAAGCTTTATCTAGGAAGACAGGGAGATGAGTTTACTGATGATTACTAAGGGCTAAACATCAGGTAAAGAAAGGTATCTTACCATACAGAAAACATAAAGAGGGAAGAATGGTTGTAGCTAATGCTATTTAGTGCAAGAATTTAAAAATAGGATGAGAGACCGCAGGTAATCAAGGCTGAGGGAACTTTGGACACTGTGAAAATGACATAGACATGGGCAAACATATACAGATAATGGGGCATGGTGATGCCTGATATCAGACTATTTAGGAAGGACAAGAAAGGAGTAAGAAGAGGGATTAGAAGTGTATATCAGGAAAATATCAGTTACTCAGTAGAAAAAGAAAGGGAAAAAGCACATTTGAGCAGTCAAGTTTGAAAAGGAGATAGGATAGACCTGGATGATGGCCAATATATACTGGCCTTTGATGCCAAGACAGGTGAGGATGTAGTACACATTGTAAAAGAAAAATGACAGTAATTACTATGAAAGTCTTAGACATCCCAGGGGCCATTTTGAAACATATATGTACTAAGGAGAAAGAAAACAGGACAGTCAAAAAAGACACATGGAGTAGGTTCTACCAGACAGATAGGAAGGCCACATGAGAAAAGGGAGGATGTTACAACCGATACTGGCCAAAGACAGTGGAATATAAGAAATTAGATTTAGGACAGGGCTGGCCAAACAGTGTCAGTGTTTCTGTTTCATTTGTGGTAAGGATAGGTAGATTAGGATATAGAACCATGACACAAATCTTCACTTTCATGGTGATGGACTTCAGGAAGGCAGGAACGATGACATGTGAATACTCCATGGAAGGCAGAAACAGAAATGGCAAAGAATCAGACAAAAGAGATGAGGCGATACCGGGAGAAATTATTATTTATGTGTGGGAATGAGAAGAAGATAAGGTAGCGGAGTTCTAGAAATATATTATAAGAAATATGTGGGTGTGAGGAAACAAGTAACAATATTAAAGGATTATTTTTCATCTGCATTCTTGGAGGGAAAAATGGGATGATATCAATTTGGTGCTTGGTAAAGGGCTAAAAGGGGAGAGTGGTGCAAAAACAAGAAAAAGGGAAAACAAAAAGTATGTTGGTGTGAGTAAACAAGCACGAATATTAGAGTATTTCTTTCTTCTGCTTTCTTGGAGGAAAAAAAAGGGTAGAGGTAGGTATGGGAAAGTTTTTGGGGATGACTGGGGAAAGAGGCGCAAAAACAACAAAAAAGGAAATCTACACTATTTATTGCTTCACATGGTTATTTACAGCATATTTCAATAACCCTGTATAATGTATTTATACTGGACTTTAGTGTAAACAGTTGTTCCTACATTAAAAATCTAATAATCAAAATGATGACATTCACAAATCATGTGTCACTTTAGCCCAAACATTCAAAAACATAAAATATCCCATCTGTCTTACTTGATCAAGAATAATTACCATATTAACACATTCAGACCCTAAGGAGCTAGAGTGTTGAATCTCATACTATTTCTCTTTCTTTTGTAGGCATTTTTTAACTTTAATTCCTGGAGACATAAACTGAACTTGATATAAAAGAGCTAACCAAGACCTTCTGACAAACTGCCATGGTTATTAATTGCAGGGCAAATAAGAACATTGGAAGACTGCCACTCTAGAAGGGGAGGAACAACAACATTTAACAAAGTATCATTATCCACATATTGAGCAGGGGAGACCCACTGCAGTGTCACCACATGCCACTTATGAAGACAAAACAGGAAGGGTCCGGCTACAGAACAGTGGGTAAAACAGCTATTACTGACCTCACAGATGAAACATTGTCACTTGACTTTACTTTAAAATGTTTCCTGTTAAGTTGTTGTTGAGCCAACTGACAGCATGAGTTGTTACCCATATCAGGCTTGTCAATTAAGCAGCAATATCATGGGGCAGAGTATCAGACATTTTGCTGGAACCCAGGAAGAGGATGTCCACACATTGGCTTCTGGTTGTTGCAGTCAGGACATGGTTTGATAGAGAGATAAGTGCATGTTCTGCTTTAATTTTGACCTGAATCTATGCTGGAAATTAATATATTATTGCTAAAGAGGCATGGTATAAATTGTAGGTGGATAACCTTTGTAGAAATACAAACTTTTCAAGCAACAGTTTAAAGTTTGCCTTTAGAAATGATGCAACTGCAGTTGCCTAGAAACCTCTCTTTTCAGGATAATTTGTCAGAGAACTGGAAACTGCAGATCCAGAAATTAAATTTATTTTTGGGTATGAGCACCATATCCAAGAAGCTGACACAGGGGGAAAAATGTGAAATTTATTACATTTAAATGTCAAAAGGGGAAAGACTGAAGCTTTAGAATTAATGTGAACCAAAAATTCATGCTTCTTGGGGCTTAAGGTTCCACTGAGACTACAGAGCCATATGTTAATGAATTAAAAAAATGAACAAAAGACTGTGAACTTGGTGAGTGTTATTGGTATGAGTCCCAAATGTATATGGCATCAGAAATTATCAGATCACAGTAAATTACTGAGAGCACCAGATGGAGATTTGGTTATATTGAATGATATCAGCAAGCTGAGTAAAGTACTTTGTAATTTTGGTTAAACTGATTGATACTAGCAAGCTGAGTGAAAGTACTTTGTCATTTTGGTAAAATTGATTGAAACTGGCATGCTGAATGAAAGCACTTTGTAATTTTGGTTAAACTGATTGATACTGGCATGCTGAGTGAAAGTACTTTGTAATTTTGGTTAAACTGATTGATTCTGACATGCTGAGTGAAAGTACTTTGTAATTTTGGTTAAACTGATTGAAACTGGCATGCTGAATGAAAGTACTTTGTAATTTTGGTTAAACTGATTGATACTGGCATGCTGAGTGAAAGTACTTTGTCATTTTGGTAAAACTGATTGAAACTGGCATGCTGAATGAAAGTACTTTGTAATTTTGGTTAAACTGATTGATACTAGCAAGCTGAGTGAAAGTACTTTGTCATTTTGGTAAAACTGATTGAAACTGGCATGCTGAATGAAAGTACTTTGTAATTTTGGTTAAACTGATTGATACTGGCATGCTGAGTGAAAGTACTTTGTAATTTTGGTTAAACTGATTGATTCT
Source organism: Protopterus annectens (assembly GCF_019279795.1). Lineage (NCBI taxonomy): Eukaryota > Metazoa > Chordata > Ceratodontiformes > Protopteridae > Protopterus > Protopterus annectens. The sequence goes on from NC_056728.1 coordinate 479,459,062, forward strand.
GACATGCTGAGTGAAAGTACTTTGTAATTTAGTTAAACTGATTGAAACTAGCATGCTGAGTGAAAGTACTTTGTAATTTTGGTTAAATTAATTGATACTGGCACACTGAGTGAAAGTACTTTGTCATTTTGGTTAAACTGATTGAAACTGGCATGCTGAGTGAAAGTACTTTGCAATTTTGGTTAAACTGATTGATACTGGCACGCTGAGTGAAAGTACTTTGTACTTTTGGTTAAATTGATTGAAACTAGCATGCTGAGTGAAAGTACTTTGTAATTTTGGTTAAATTGATCGATACTGGCACACTGAGTGAAAGTACTTTGTACTTTTGGTTAAACTGATTGAAACTAGCATGCTGAGTGAAAGTACTTTGTAATTTTGGTTAAATTGATTGATACTGGCAAGCTGAGTGAAAGTACTTTGTAATTTTGGTTAAACTGATTGAAACTGGCATGTTGAGTGAAAGTACTTTGTAATTTTGGTTAAACTGATTGATACTGGCATGCTGAGTGAAAGTACTTCGTAATTTTGGTTAAACTGATTGATACTGGCATGCTGAGTGAAAGTACTTTGTAATTTTAGTTAAACTGATTGATACTGGCATGCTGAGTGAAAGTAATTTGTAATTTTGGTTAAATTGATTGATACTGGCACGCTGAGTGAAAGTACTTTGTAATTTTGGTTAAACTGATTCAAACTGGCATGCTGAGTGAAAGTAATTTGTAATTTTGGTTAAACTGATTGATACTGGCATGCTGAGTGAAAGTACTTTGTCATTTTGGTTAAACTGATTGATACTGGCACGCTGAGTGAAAGTACTTTGCCACAGTTAAAACAGGTGATAGATGAGCTTGATGTATGTAAAGATGCATGTGAGGTAGAACATTTTGAAATGAGTAAAACTAGAGTAAAATGTGTTGAGAGAACTTTAGGAAACATGAAGAATTGTAACCATGAGGCGCATGTTGCAGCTAATGTCTCCATGAAATGTGTCTGGATCAATTATACAAACTTGAGTAGAATTCACTCAGGTCTCAACTACTCACTCCCACCTGCCTGATTACATAACTGGTGATACTACACTTAGAACATGTATAACACAGTAAAACAGTATTTCTGCAGTGACATGGTACTCCTGTACCCTTGATGTTGGTGCCTGTCCCCAGCCCCACAATCTGTACATATATTATCTCAGAGGTCAGACAGACTTGGAGAAAGGATATTTATAAATTGTGGGTGTATATTCAAGGCTGTTTAAACTTGAATACATATGTAAGAATCCAGTTATGAACAATTAGTGTGTAGACAGTTGGAGTGTGTCCATAGCAATTAAAACTGATGTGGCTACAAGCACAATAAATAGAAATTCTTGCTATTAATGTGTATATGTGGGAAAACTGCTTTGATAAAGTGTATAAATGATATAAATAGCATTTTTATTTGTAAACATGGCATCTAATGGAACAAAGTTATAAAAATGAAATATTTGTTGGACTTATCTGTGTTGAGCATGAACACAGAGCAAATAATGCACCAAATAAACTGCAGAAAAGCTGAAGAATGAGTTGGAAATTGAACAAGAAGAACCTGAAATTGCTAATCAAGCTACAGACTTTAAAGTGGAAATTGTCAAGAAATTAATGTAAAGCCTATACACATGTTCAAAGTACTGAGTCTGAAAGAGAACAAATTGAAGTTGCCTTTATGTAATTTGCTTGCTTATTCTGGTTATCATATAACACCAGAGCTAAAAATGCTTAAGTAAGAAGAGTAACAATATATGGTTAAGTTCCAGATAGCTGATGCAATAAATCTACATTCAGTTTTTGGTCATTTAGTTTCTCACAGGCCTGGCATAGTGAAGAGAATTCACATTGTAAATGCACAGTTAATGTGTGGATCAGAAAAAAAAATTAATTCTGGTGATGTGCCTAATACAGCATGATAATTTGTTTACTGGCTTGGGTTGTTTGCCACTTTATTATATTCAGAAATTCTCCAAGGAATGTACCAGCAGCTTTAAAAGTATTAAATCTACCGAGCTGCTCAATAAGATGGTTACTATTGTGAAGCCATATAAAACTCACTTTTTATTGAAAACATCTTGTGTCCCATCCCATCACTTTATCTCTTTAAGGTTGCATCCATCCTAGCTGCATGGCATCCACCTAATGAGCCTTCATATTTTTGACAATTTTTTTTGGCTTAACCCCCTTTAGAGCTTCCTCATGCCACATGAGTTGTTCAGTGCTTGAAGAAATTTGTTAAGGAGTCTAAAGAGAAAATTTCATGTTACCCAGGATATATTTTACTTGCTTGAGTCATTGCATGGTATGGCCCTACTCCCATTGCATGTCAGGATGCCTCTCTAAAGGCTGTGACTGTCATGAGACATAGCTATGAGGAGACATACCACCCAAGGTCCATGAGCAGGACTGACCCTAACCCATCCAAAGCCCAGCCTGGTCTCTGACATTGGATTTGACCTCCTGCAGAAATCAAACACACAGCCTTCTCTATTCACATACCTCTTTTATTCCCATCCCCTGTAAGAGGTGAGTCTTCCTTAGTCTGGCCTCCAGGAATGGAGCAGGCTGATACCTCATTATTCCTTCCTTCCATCCTTGCTCCTCTGTCAGTTTCTACAGATGCTGGAGCTACCAGGGCTTTATCTACTCTTTGTCATGCAGTTGGCTGAATTTTCATATTGTGCAGTTCCACAAGATCTTCATAAAGCTACAAGAAAGAACACCATCCACTTACAACACATGAAGACATGGTGTCAACCATGCCAAGACCAAATTATGTTTCTTATTGTACTTCATATAAACAAGGGATTTTGGCAAGTCAAGTTTGATGAGGGGAAGTTCCAAGATGTTTACTTTTAATCTAACTATGGGACGGCACCTGGAAACTTACAGATTTTTTGAGACTTCCATTTGGTATTTCATCATTTTTTCTAGTTGTTTCAGAAAGCTGCTACATAGATAATCAAGAGGCTTGGTATTGTTTTTAATGTAACTGATGACATATTAGTGTATGTTCAATCCAAAGAAGTACATGGTGTGAGACTAACTAAATTACTGGGAGATAAAGACAAAAACATTAGGGTGAACAAAAGGTAAGTTTAAATCTGAGTTTAGGAACTGGGAGATATGGATTATGTTTTAATGTTCAAAAGCCTGCAATGAAACACTGAGAAAGTGAAAGCAATAGTGCAAATACCTCTTCTGAGGGCAAATGAGATTCCATAATATTTTTTTGGAATGAGACAGTATCTTTCAGGGTTTATTCCCAACATGTTGTATGACTTTTGCCATTGAAAAATTTACTGCAACATGATGGGAAATACTACTGAAGCAAGGAATAAGAAAGGAGTTCCATAACCGGGAATAGTGCTCACAACCCTCCTGGACATGGGCAGTTATTATCACTAAATGTAATCTTGGGTATTGACTAGTACATCAATGATATTGCATTGGGTTGAAACGACTAGGCTTAAAATTACCTCTGGGCCAATAGCCTAGTAATCCCCTAATATCCTATTGTTTTAGTGAAGTACCCACATTACAGGATTTTGATGTGCACAGCTCAGTCAAGTTACAATTAGATGACTGCAGAAAGGAACTGGTAAAGTGATTCTGCAAGAAGACAAGCCAATTATGCATGGATAAAGAGTATTTTTCTAAATGCCAAAAAGAGTATACTCAGGTAGAAAAAAGGTGCTATTATTAACAGTATATAGACATGAAAAGTTCCATGAATATATTAGAATTGTTGGTGGAAACATACTTTAAACCACTGCTACACACACACACACATATATATATATATATATATATATATATATATATATATATATATATATATATATATATATAGAGTCCCCTTTAGATCATCAAACTTTTAAAAGCTTGACTTTCATATGGCCGAGACCATATGATCGAACTTTTAAAAGTTCGAACGGTCTGACTGGAGATCTCCATACAGTGCAGAATGGGAAGGTTTCCCCTTTTTCGCAATGTAGTACGATCTCAGAGTTGGTATATTTAAATGGGGGGGGGTGTGGGGTGCAGGGGGGCTTGCTAAAAACATTTATTTTATTTTTTTATACATGTTTGAACTTTTAAATGTTCGATCATATGGTCTCAGGCATATGAAATATGAAAGTCGAACATTTGAAAGATCGATCATGTAAAGTAGAACCATATATATATATATATATATATATATATACATATATATATATATATATATTTTTTTTTAAATATATTATTGTACAAAGCGCTGCCAAGGCTATAGAAATTGTTGTTGATAGTATAGATGTATGAATTATTTATAAAGTACAAGCCAGGAAAAGAGATGTGTATAGCAAGTAGTTGAGTCGTTCATATGTGTTTAGCAATAAAATTTACTTGAAAGTGAATCAGATAATTCTTCAAATGCCTATGACAGAAAAGAAGCCTAAAGTATTTCATCAGTGTACAGAAAAATGTCCTCTGGCTGACTAAATTTACAGATGATTGCAAATTAGGAGCTGTCATTGAATGCCCCACTGAAACAAATGTTCTCCAGGGAGGGCTGATACAGACAAATATCTGGTGTCAGAGGCATGGACTAAAACTAAATGCAAAAAGTGCATAACAGTATCCACCCTTGGTAACTATCATATTGATAATGCACCCCTAACAGTTGACCCAGTAGTCAGGGACTAGGGGAGACACATAGATAGTAATCTAACCTTTGATCATTGTGTGTCTACAGTAATAAGGAAATCACTCTATGTTGTGCAACTTAAAAACAATGGTATGACATCAAGGTCCAAGGAAATCATTGTTCCACTGTATTTGGCATTCATCGGACTTGTCATTGAGTAAAATGCTCCCTTTGTTATGCACCTAACCAGGCATATCCAACAACTGGAACATCCACAGATGTTCCTCACTTAAAGAATACAGGGCATAAATAACATGTCCTATGCAGACTGCTTGCAATACCAGAGTTACCCATTCTAAAGATTTAAACCTTGCCTGTGATATAAATAGGACTTGCTGGAGAGACAGATATGTATCCCAGAGAGTACCCCTCCTCTGGAACAGGCTCCCCATCCATGTGAAGGAGAGTTCCTTCCTAACCCAATTCAAGTGTAGCTTGGACAATTGGCTGGGGAACAGGAAATTCATCAATGGTTTGGCACCTCTGTCTGTAATGGACACAGGCAGCCTGTAAATGGTTCATCTCCCAGGCCCCTGCTGGTAAATGTTTCATCTCCTAAGCCCCTGCTTGGACTTATCAAGTGTACCAGAACTTGTCAGAGATTTGGGATGCATGGCTAGGCTTAAAAAGACCCTTGTGGTCATTAGCCTAGTACACACCGATGAACCTATTAGCCTATACTAGAAAATATGACAATGCGCTTTGTCAGAACAGAAATCTCTTGTTAGGAAATAAATGCAGTCTTACTTTTCATTTAAAGAAAAAGTTGCATTCAGAGTTCATTGTTTAACATTGCTAAAATATTAATACCTAATCAGCTCAGAAAAGAATGATGTCAAGAATGCACAAATCACACACTTAAGAACTGTGAAGTGTAAAGAAAGAAATTGTGATTTGTTATGTTGGTCCGTAATAGCGCAAACAGAGCAAGGAGTTTGAGAATGTTCAGTGTGCAATGCATAATAATCAAATAAAATAATTGATTCCTTATTCAGTTCCAGGAAGACTATAGAGTAATGTAGGAACAGACCTGTTTCAGTTTTGTGACTGTTTATACTTGTAGTCTAACAAAATTTGGTGAAGATCTCTGAAGGAGAAGTACAGTTTAAAATTTGTACATACTAAGCATCCTGCCTTGTGCAAGCCTATGGATGTTACAGTTGGTACTTTTTAGAGTCTGATATTTTTGCTAAATATATGCTTATAGCAGAAGCTCAATGCTCAAAGGTAAGCTAGTGTGGCCTTTGACCTATGGACCATCATTCAATTACAGCAAAAAATAATTAGTCTCATAGGAAACTGATTGCCATTGATTAACCTGCTGATTGGTAATGCCAGTTTCTTTGCTAAAGGGCATCATAGGGTTAAATGTCACTTTACAATATTTGAAGCTGTTGACATATTCACTAGGAGTGCCTCAGTGATCTGTATTACAATGTCAGGAGATCAGGATTTGAATGTGTAGCTGAATGTATAAACAAAACCAGTTTTGTTTATAAGACTTATTATAATTAAGTCATTAAAAGAAAGAAAGAAAGATCAGTGGCCTAGAGATCAACATAGTGGGCACCTGAGGGTGATGTTACAAAGTATTTGAAAACAGTCAGAGTAATCTGTTAATGAGGTATTTTTTTCACTCAAATGATGGGATGGAATAAGAATATAAGTACACCTTCTGTTTTCCATCACTACTTTATGTTCTACCAGGTCAAACATTTTAATTTTTTCTCTAGTCATTACACCAGTACGTTCACACATAAATGCTGATTGAAGACATTAATTTGATAAATGGACCACCAAAAGGAAGAGTTTGAAGTCTCCTTTGACTGCTGACCATACCTCTCAACTGTTCGGAGTTTTACAGAATGTCTAGATTTTTGCCTCTTATTTTTGGTCTATTCCTCATAAAATTTGTGGTTTTCTGGCAAACCATTGTGGACTGAAGTCACAAAATAATACTAAATAATGACAGACAGACTAGATATCCTTCAGAAAATCTATAATGATGCTAACTCTGTCATTCTATCAGCTTTCTAAGTTTATAGGAGCAATATTTAAAATATGTCCCTATGTTTGGGCCACCCCCGTATTTTTTCTGGCTTTGCCCAGATTTTTGGTGCTGTAAGGTTGAGAAGTATGCTGCTGACATACTGAGGTTGGAAGACTGATTAAAAACAAAGTGAGACAAAGGAGATGACTCTAGGCAGATACCCATAAATAACTACTACTAAGGGAAAATGCAATGCCTGGACATTTGTCATGAACAAGGGAGCAAGCTTGTTAGGAATGCATACCACAACATTTAGTTTATTGGAAATTGAGGAAGAAATCTTAGTAAGGTTATACACTAATTATAGTGCCTCCACCATAATTAAGAAATGATATGGCATTAGGCAAGTCCACTTTATTTTGCTGAACAAAGATGACAAAGATACTGAAAATGTTTCATCGAACTGTGTAGATTCTAGAAAAAAAGACCCCTCCTAGGGAAAATCTTTGACCCCCATGTGGGTGAAACTTCCACACCCTGCAACTAAATAAAACAAGTGACTGTTTCACTAGGCAGACTCTGGAAAAAAATTCTCAGCTGGGGTTAAACCTCTGACCCTCGTGTAGAAAAGCCTTCTACAACTCTGCAGCCAGATATAACCCAACACTTTAGAGTACATTAAAGTTCTTCAAATAATTTTATAGGTACTGATACAGTTCAACAAATATTTTGATTAATTGTAGTTTCACTGAATTTCAGCTCATTAGTTCGTCATATTCCATATAATGTATTTAATCCTAAACCATATTTATATATTTATTCTTTTCTCACATAACTAGGTGAAAATTGTGGCCCATTTTCTGCCAAAAATCCAGAAAAAAAAATCATGATATAATATAAGTGCAGAGTGTGCATGTAGCACCAGTGTTATACAGCTACAAGTTTTGGTTATATCATGGTCAGGAACAATTACCATAAAGTGTTTCACCATATGTGGTGGAACTAAGCTTGACAAGCAGAAATTATTCTGCTACAGTTTAGAGCTTAAATGAAGAATCAAGAGAATTTAGCTTTTTCTTTTATGAAGGTTTTTATACTATTGTCAAAGAGTAGAAAATTTTAACTGATCTGATATGGGGAGTTAACCGTTCTCAGCCTAAAGGGGGAAAGGCTTTGTCATCTATATTGTTTCTGGTCTGGGGAATGGACAGGCTATTATATGAGATGGAAAATATCTAAGAATGTGTGAAATGCAGGAAAGCTAAAGCTAAGCTAGGAAAGTGCAATAGTTACAGTTAAGCAGCTTGAAAATCAGACAGCATATTAAGTGACAGTACGTCAAAATTCAAGGCTCCCCCTGCCCTAAGACCACAGCCAGCTATGCTGAATTGTTTACAGAGTCCTTATACAAACATATAAATGGCTGCAGAGAGGCTGCCATATCTACCAGAAGTAAACCCCAAAACAAACACTGAAAACAATCCCCACTGGTAGATTCCTCACCTACACAGGGTATATAATATAAGCAGAAAACTCATGGCCAAAATCAAGAAGAGCAACTCCCTTAAAGACAAGTGCTCTTTTGTACAACTAAACAAGACTCTAAGATGTCTAATTTAGTCCAACAAGGCCAACTACAAGGTCAGGATAGGTTCAAAGTCTAAGGACAATCAGAAGCCTTCTTGCCTTCTGCTATGTCTGGAACCCTAAAAGTAACAGACAGCAGTCTGATACCACTGTCACTGATCAGGGTGACATAGCAAATCTATTGGCTGATAAACTCAGCTAAACTTCACCCCCCAACTCCCCCCAAGCTCCACCAGGTAAAATCCCCTTCAACATACTACCCCCCCCACCTATTAGCAGGGACCAGGTGCTGAACACCACCTCCATGAGTCCCAACCACATCCCCTGTTACCTCCAAAACAGTTTAAATCATGATCTGTCAGGACCACTTGAAACACTCTTCAACTACAGTCTTGAAACAGGCTATATTCCAAGTAAATGGAGGACCGCAACAGTCATTCTCCTAGACAAGAGCAGACTATCAACTGACCCAGGGAATTATAGACACATCAGTCTAGCAAGCCTAATAAGCAAAGCCAGTGGAACAAATTATCCTGGAAATGATAAACACATTGGCAATCTAGAAACACTAGAACAAACCCAATTTGGCTTCACTAACAGAAGGTCATGCCTACTTAACCAGGAAGACTTATTTGAGAGAGTCACCAAGGCGATGGGTAAGGGGAAAACAGTACATACTGCGTATCTTGCCACAGGCTAAGGCATTTGATACAATACCCCACTCGGCCATTGTTAAGCTCTCTGAGCTAGGCATAAGTCCCTATATAACTCACTGCATTACTGGCTGGCTCACAAAGAGGATACAAGAAGTCAGGATCAGACCTACCCAAAGAGATTGGTCAACAGCAGAATACCCCAGGGCACCGTGCTGGACCTGCTCCTGTTTGACATCTACTTCTTGGAAGTCAAGGCTAATATTCAAGGCCTCTGGCTCACCAAACTTGCAGATGACTGTAAAGTGGAAGCTATTAGATTCCTCTCAAAACACCAACATCTTGTAAGAACAGCTAATAAACACAAATGATTGTTGACAAAGCCATGGCCTAAAACTCAATGCCAAAAAATGCATTATAATGCTTTCGGGAAACTGTCAATCCAAGTTAATTACTCCATCAATAAAATACTCCTAAGAGTCGATCCAGTAATAATTGATCTGGGAAAATATGTAGACAGCAATCTGGCCTTTGACCAACATGTAGCTAAGATAGTAAGAAAACCATTTTATGTTGCCCGACTTATAGGTAAGGGTCATACCTCTCAACCGTATAGATTTTCACAGAATGTCCAGATTTTTGCCTCATATTTTTGGTCTGTTTTTCATAAAATTGTGTTTTTTTTCTGGAAAATTAGTGGCAAATCATTAAAGACTGAAGTTAGAAAATAATGACAGACATTTGAATTTCAGACTTCATACCCTTCAGAAAATTCATGTTAATGCAAAACCTGTTACTTTATCTACTTTCTAAGTTTGTAAGTGAAATATTTTAAAATTGTCCCAATTTTTGGGCCTTTGTTTCACTTTCATTTATGACTTTTTCCAGATTTCTTGCTCTAAGAGGTTGAGAGGTATGGCAAGGGTATGGCAGCCAGGTACAAGGAAGTTATAGTACCACTCTGCTTGGCCTTTATCAGTCCTATTATTCAATGCAATGCCACCTTTGGCATGTATCAACCAGACACTTGCAACAGCTGGAATGCCCACAAAGTTTTCTCACCAGGGGAATTCAGGACATGAATATCTTCTCCTGCATTGATCACCTAAAGGCTCTTTCTCTGTATTCAGTCTTTTACAGGCTGCTGAGATGGAATCTTTGCCTGGCTTACAGGACTTCCTCAGCTCTAGCTGTGATGGATCTCTTGCACATGTGCAAAATAAACAGCATTAGAAACACTAGATCCAAGGATCTGAACTTTGCTCATTATATAAACAGAACATGCTGGAGAGACAGATATGTGTCCCAAAGGATCCCCACACTGAGTTCATCCCTGACTCTATTAAAATCTTTGACAATTGGATGGGAACTTTACTCCTGGTCTCATCCCCATGTCCCCTATGGACAGAGATCATAAATAACAGAAGTATTATCCTAACTGACACCCCACCCCTAAATCCTTGGTTCCCTTCCTAATAACATGCCCTTTTATAAAGGATCATAGGATCATAGGAAGTTACTAGGCTAATGGCCCTAGGGCCCTTACAAGCCTAGCTACGTTCTACCCTTATTTCCAGGATTATTACCTATTGCTCCTGTCTAAGAGGGACACAGGTAGAACCCCTGGGATGAATTTATGGTTATCCATCCAATCATCCAGATTGAGTTTGAAGAGGGGCAATGAGGTACTCTGTTTGACATGAAGTGGGATTCTGTTCCAAAGGTGTGGTAATCTGTGGGAGACAAATCTGTCCCTCCAGCAGGTTCTATTAATGTCACATACCAGGTTAAGGTCTTTAGAGCAAGTAACCTGTGTACCATCTGACTTGCGGATATGCAGCATTTCCAATAAAGCAGGGTCAGAGATTGCTTGATATGCAAGGCAGAGATCACCTCTGAGTAGTCTGTCTGAAACAGAATAAAGTGACAGTGATTTCAGACGATCCACATAGGACAGATGCCGAAGACCTTGAATTTTCCTTGTGAGGAACCTCTGTGGTCTCTCCAATTGTTGCAGGTGCTTGGACAGGTACATACCAAAAATGGGTGTTGTACTGAGTTATTGGCCTGATGAGGGAAGAGTACAGGGAGGTTGTAACTTCTTTTTTTCTGGAGACAATGCCCTCACTTATGAAGATGTCCGTAATACTCGGGACCCAAATGGTTTGGAGTGCATGGCTAGGCTTGTAAGGGCCCTTGTGATCATTAGCCTAGTAACAACCTATGAACCTATTTATGATGGCATGGCAGGTAATTAGATTTTGAAGGACAGCACAGCATTTTTTATAGTGTTCATAAAAGAGAAACAACCTCTTTCTTCTCCAGCATTTCTCACCGCCAGTATGCACCAAATGAGAATAAAATTCAAAAAAGGGCAGATGAGAACAGCTTTCAGCAGTAGAGAATTTGTTAATAGAATAGTTAGTAAGCAATTTCATTCTTTACACCTGGAATTTCATCAGACTAATGAATACTTTCAGTCTAACAGTATCTTATATAAAACAATGTGAATCCCAGGAAAAAAATGTAAATGAAAAAAAAATACTAATAAATATATACATATACAGACTGTAAAGGAAATCCTCACAGATTGTTATCGACTTAGGTTTATAGGTTCATATGAGGTAACTAGGCTAGTGGCCCTAGAGCTCTTACAAACCTAACCATGTTAATCCCGAGTTGCCTCAATTATCTTTGGTTAGATGGATGTAATTTGTAGAGTGTGTATATGATAAACACCGACTACCCCTGTCAATGAGGGATGTGGGTGCCACCCCTGGAGTGAATATGCGGTCGCCCATCCATTTATCCTGGTTGCTCTTGAATAGGGTCAGTGAGGAGCTCTGCTTCATGTGAAATGGAAGTTTATTCTAGAGTAGCGTCAATCTCTGGAACATATAGCTGACTCTCCAGCATGTTCTGTTAGTGTCACAGGCTAGGTTAAGATCCCTAGAGAAAGGGACTCTTGTGCCATTTGACTTGCAGATGTGCAGCATATCCATCAGGGCAGGGTCAGACACTGCCCTGTAGGCCAGGCACAAGTCGCTTCTCATCAGCCTATATGATACAGAGTACAGTGGCAGTGTCTCCACATAAGTCATGGATTGGAGGCCCTGTATTTTCTTGGTGAAAAACCTCTGTGATCTCTTCAGCTGTTGCAGGTGTCTGGTGAGGTACATGCAGAAAGGAGCATTGTACTGTATTAATGGTCTGATGAGAGTCAAGTACAGTGGAGTTATAACATCCTTATATCTGCCCTTACTCATGAGATGTGCAACATAGAAGGCTTTCCTTACCACTGTGGAAACTTGGTGGTCAAAGTTCAGATTGCCCTCTACCTGTGTTCCCAGATCTTGCACCACTGGGTTTGAACATGGGGGAGGGGGTTGTTGTCAATACTGTAATTAGCATGGAATTCCGCTTTGCCCAAGGGGATAATAGTACACTTTTTTGCATTTAGTTTTAGACCGTGGCTTTGACACCAGTCATTTGTGTTTGTTAGCCCCTCCTGTAATATTTTAACATCACTGGGGGACTCAATGACTGCAGCCAATTTGCAGTCATCAGTGAACCTGATAAGCCAAAGGCCATCTACCTTAGCCTGGACTTCTGAAAAATAGATTCCAAACAGTAAAGGGCCCAGCACAGATCCCTGTGGTATGTCACTGGTGACAGGTCTACCAATAAAGGTGGAGTCCCCAACTTTGACAGTATGTGTTCTGTTGGTGAGCCATTTGGCTACCCATCTAGTGATATAAGGGTTAATCCCAGTTGGGAGAGTTTCTCAATGATACCTGAGTGGAGGATTGTATCAAAAGCCTTGGCTAGGTCAAGATAGGCAGTATGCATTGTCTTACCTTCATCCAGGGCTTTGGTTACTTTCTCCAAGAAGTCTACTAGGTTTAATAAGCATGATCTACCCTTAATGAATCCAAACTGGGTTGGGTCTACGTTCACATCCTCTGTACCTTTAACAATGGGGCACTGCTTAATGTTTTTGGCGCGCTTTTCTGCTTTAAAAAGAAACTGTTACAGACTTGTTTTAGTACTCTGAGGAAGCTATAGCAGGAGCTGTAGCGAAAACGTTGCTTGTTTTGGGATAATAAAAAGTACGTTCAGATTCATATCGCTGAGTGGACTACTGGCTTTCTGATTACCTTTGTTCCAGCTTGTTCTTCTGGTTTGTTGTTTGAATAACAGTTTGTATTCAGTTTTTTAATCTGTTTATACTTGAGGTCCACCAGGGTGTCTTGTTTTGTTTGGTAGGACCTGGTTTTAATCCGGTCAGGAACAGTCAAATCTACACAGCTGCTTAAGTGTTTATACAGGGCGTTTGTGTATACCTTTGCATAGGAGTCACTGTTGTTTGTGACTTTGGGGGTATTAAACTTTTTTTACCATCGCTTAGTAGGCTGTAGTTTGCTTTGAAAGCTTTTTAGTTTTTTGCTCCTGTGGTGGTGATGGGTTCAATAGTTACTTTGAACAAGACTGATTTATGGTCCGACCTTACCAGGGAGGGCATCACACAGGGGTGAGTGCAGTGACCCCCCCATGTTGGTGAGTACTATGTCTAGGACATTTGAGTCCCTTGTGGGGGTGTAGACTATCTCTTCCAAAGCATTTGTATTGAAAAAGTCCAGGAACCTCCTGGTGAGTATGTTCGTGCTCAGTCGATGGAAGGATATTTGAAATCATCCATGACTAAGGTGTTGGCTGTATGGTGAGTGATTCTAGTAAGTCTAGATAGGTGGTGTGCTTTTCTTGGTTCATGGCGGGGGGGCCTGTACTTGGCAATGATGTGGCAGAGTATTTTGCTTATAGTTAATTGGACATGGAGTAGTTAGAGAGAGTCGTACTGTTTGACCATACATTTTTCTCTGACACTTAAAATTAATCACTTCATTTAAAACTAGTCTTTTATTGCAACTCCGTAGCAACTGCCAGTTGTCCTCTTTACAGTCCAGCAAGTTCTTAAAATCACCCCATGTATACCATTCTCTTGTTACTGAATGTCAGCTGTTGAACATTATTTTTGCTATAACATTCAGAGCTGTCAAAGTACTCCAATGCTTATGAACTACTTGCTTAATACCCTTCAAATCCATACTACACATGAGTATCAGATACAGGCTTCTGTCATTAGCAGTTATTCATGTTTCATTATTTTCTTCAGATTTGGTCTAAACACCAGGACATCAAAGGTTGATGAGAGCAGGACATGTATTGTGTGGGATTGTGGCACAATGGGGGTACTTTTCCTTACCCAACTGTGGTGCAGTCTTGGAATTGGTATATATAATTAGCAGAGCGTGTTTTATTTCATTTCAGCTTTTGATGTTGGAGTGCTTGAGTTTTTGTGCTTGAGCATGTGGGTTACACTCATATGAGTGTTATATATCCATCCATCCATCCATCCATCCATCCATCCATCCAACCACAACCCCTTTTTCCTAATATTTTGCACATGGGTTCAGGGTGTCATATCAACTGTGTGCGTGTATGTATATATATATATATATATATATATATATATATATATATATATATATATATATATATATAAATATATGGATCTACTTTGAAATCTCGATGCCCATGTGATCGACGGTCATATACCGGACATGAAAAAAGTGAAACTTGAAAAACCCAAATGTTGACTTTTTCCCAGGGTAAGTAAACACTTGCCCAAACATAAATAAAACTCACACTGAAGTAAGTAAAACCCACCTAGGTGGGGGGCTGCACCCCCCACACCCCCACTAACTATGTATGCCAACTCTGGGATCGCACTACAGTGGAGAAAAGGGCATGTTGGGCAAGTGTTAACTTACCCTTGGAAAAAGTTAAAGTTCAGGTTTTTCAAGTTTTGCTATTTTCATCTCGGGTATATGACTATCGCTATGCCCAAATATTATATGATTGAATGGACACAATGGTGATACCCAGGAGATTGATGTCAAAACATTGAGTAAACAAATACTGACACATTCTGAGCATGTTTTGGGGGTTACCCCAGCCAGGAATAAACCAAGGGGAAGTGTTATTGCAGGGGTGGCAAGCCCCCCTGTAACCCACCCCCGACACCTTGCTATACTAACTCTGAGAAAACACAGACCCCAGGGATTGTTGATCTCAGCCAAATGATGTAGACCAAACAGGTGTCACCATTGTGTCCATTCCATCTGGTGTCCTACATGTATACACACACACACACACACACACACACACACACACACACACACACACACACACACACACACACACATACATGTTTTATATATATATATATATATATATATATATATATATATATATATATATATATATATATATATATATATATATAGATCTAGGACTGTTGAACGAAAGTCCAAATCCAAAATCACAGAATGCACTTTAACAAAAGCGCTTTTACAGAAAAAGAACTTTCGTTAAAGTGCGTCAAAAAAAAAAGGAAAAACAACAAAAAGGTGTCCCCCCACACCCCCCTACTTTAATAGTCTCACTCCGAGATTGCACTACAGTGGGGAAAAGGAAAAAATTCCCTTACCCGCACCATAGTATGATCTCCACAATAGTCATTCCCCCCACGACTCTCTCTGGCTGCAGGCAAACATACATGAAAGTGCTTTTTCGATTAAAAGCACTTTCGCGTAAATATGCCCAGCCATTAAGCTTTTGGTGAAAAGCACCGTCGAGCATCAGTCCTAGATCCATATATATATATATATATATTTATATATATATATATATATATATATATTTATATATATGGATCTACTTTGAAATCCCGACACCCATATGATCAACCATCATATACCAGAGATGAGAATAGTGACACTTGAAAAAAAACTGAATGTTGACCTTTTCCCAGGGTAAGTAAACATTTGCCCAAATTTGTTTAGCATTTGTTTACTGGGAAAGTCCAACTTGGAATAAAGCTAATTTTCAGCAGAAGCTTGGGGAGACATGCTCCAGACACATGTCTTTACAATGTTGGAGGAAACCAGAACACCCAGAGGAAACCTACACAAACACAGGGAAGACATGCAGACTCCACATAGAAAGCACGAATCGAACTGGAGAACCTCTTGCAGTGAGGCAACAATGCTACCACTGCATCATTGCGCCGTATGAAAATGTAAACTAAACTCACGCCAAAGTAAGTAAAACACACCTAGGTGGGGGGGCTGCACCCCCTGCTTCCCCCAACTATATATACCACCTCCGGGGTCACACTACAGTGGAGAAAAGGGCATGCTGGGCAAGTGTTTACTTTACTTACATTTTGCAACAATGGTGTCGGTAGTATAAGTTGAGGGGATGTAAGGGTTTGCCCTCAACATTTAATTGTTTCAAAGGGCTGATTTTTCTTGCAGTTGTGCTTGATTAGTTGATTGCTTAGGGACTTGCATCTTGAGGACGCATAGTGGTAAGAGGGGCACAGACCTTGATGAATGCACATTGACACAGGCACTGACATGGACGAAAAGATTCTGAAGAAGTCTGCATATGTATTATGTGATAAAAAGTGAAGATGGTATGTAAGCCTTAAGGAGAAGTTTTGAAGAATGTCTCATGGAGTATTGTTAATGGGAAATTTTGAAAAACATTTCATGTAATAGTAGGACAGTTAGGTAAGTGGCTTAGATGTTTTCATTATCTTGCAAATGCTTCTGCACTTCACTAGAT